>NC_133938.1:15604669-15904877 GCF_031877795.1 Strix aluco
ATTTCTTTGTTTCAGATGGAAATCAACACAGGTGAACTTGGTTACATTTTTGCTGTAGAAGACCCCTCTAGCTCTGGCATCTTCTTAACTGATAGCTCGAGACTATGATACACAAGACAGACTGACAAGAGATAGCCACAAAAATTTCTGCAAAGAAACTAACGTGGAAGGGAGAGGGGGGCTACAGTTAAGAGGCCTTATGCAGTGCTATTGGATGTTGTCGCAGTCTGCACCAAGATCTCAGAAAGCCAACAGGGAAGATATTTAGGTCCAGTTATTATGCGTGAAACATACTCTTACAGTACTACACAAATACATGTGTGCAATTACCCCATCTGTGATGAAGATAATTAACTGCTCAGTCAGTGAGGTGGACACCTACTTGTTCATTTGGCAGGATATTTTGTCAGTTTCTCTGCACATAATTAGCCCTATTAAAGTCTCCATTTCTATCTTACAGACGTCACTGGTACTGATAAAATTCTTTGTTTTATTATACTTTAAAAGTCCAATGTACCTAAGGCAGCAAGTATATTTAAAAGTGCTCCCTGGAACCACATTTCTGTTTGCTTGTGGTTCTGTACTTACCTATTAGGAAGCATGACCCTAATTTCAAAACTAGGCATCCAAACACATGCCAGACAAACAGCTGATAAAAGTCTCTGAGTTCATCTGTTTGTTGCCAAAGAGGGTACAGCTTATTGTAAACTAATAAAATAAAAAATTATCTCTTCTCAAAACTTGATCTTGTTTTCCAATTTCAGGTGGCATTTCCTAGCACTGTTGCAGCTGTTTAGAGAATTATCTTGGTAATGAAGGACATCTGGATAATGGACAGAGTATCAGGATATGGAGAAAATAGGATGGGAAAAGAACTACAGCAATTTTGGATTGGAACTACTCTAAAGTGTCCTAACAAGTATTAGAAAAACCAACATTTCAGTTAAGCAACCTGTTTATCTAAACACTATTTACATTGCAATTACATTTTTTGCAGGAAGACATCTGAAATTGTAATGCCATTTAAAAAAAAATTATTTCACTACTAAGAAGAAAATCAAAACAGTTTGAAACAGTATTCTGATAATGAGGCAAACACTGTTACAAGATACAATATGGGAAAGATTCTGTACACATCCTTGTGAAAGTAATGAATTGCAACCTCAGTGTTGAATGTTACTGACAATTAGATTTGGCCTAGAGGTGAAAGCATTTTATATCTATGTCCCTCTTCATTTTAGGATTTCCCCTGTTTTCCAAAACAGCTACTATTTTATATTGCTCTTCATAACCTTCTATATGCTTATTTCAGAAAAAAATATATGGGAATAGTGTATTTGAAAATAATATTACAATTGTCATCTATGTATGGGAAATACGACTGCTCTTTTCACATAGGCTGAGAGCTCCATGTTCCAAGTCTTGAACACATGTGCATGCACATACACCAACTGCTTCTCCAACTCTGCCTACACTGACTGTCCCCAGGGTCACAAACAAACTATACACCCTCAGGCAAATTTAGTCCCTGATAGTCAAATAGTTCTCAGAATTAGCAGAAGTCTGAATCATGTGAAGTGCTGAGAAATCACTGATGACTGTTGTGTATCTGCGTGAGCCAGAATAAGAGCACTCACACAGCTGTAAGAGACTCAGAAGGTAACGCAAAGATAAAGCAAAGTATTAACAGGGGTAATTTCTGAGAGAATGAGGCCAGAGGGCTAGGTACATGCTGTATTGCATATGGCCCAAAAGAGACCCCCTCTGGCCCTTCATTCTAGCAGTTCTGTGTTATGCATATGAAATAAATGAAAACTGGCAACAGAAAGATATGCTAAATGGAGTAGTTCAAATTAGTGATTTTGGGTAATAGAAATTTCTGCCAATTCCTTTCTCCTGTAGAGAATCAAATTCAAAGCTTCATCAGATTTGCCTGAGCAGCTCTACAGACTGACAGCAGAAATTAAGTTCTGCCTTGTGTGGTCCTCACCCCAGGTAAAGACATGAGATACTACTTGAGTTATAAGCAAAGTTTTCTCTGCCAAAGGTTAAAATCCTGACTTCTTTCAAGGCCCACATCACACCCCCAATATTTAAGTGTTCTTGTTCAAATGGGAAAATGGTTAATTTTGTAAGAAAACTTCTAAGGATTCAAAGCCTATATCCCATCCTATATCCATTATCATGAGCTAACAGGTGGAAACATTACAGTCTGAAAATAAGTTAATCTGTTGGACCATTAAAGATAATTTATGTGAATAAAGATACAATTGCCCAATTTACAAATAAGTCAGGTAAGGCAACAAATTATTTAGGAGACAAAAATAACTAGGTGGTTATACAACAAAAATATTTACCATGACTTTTTTTTAAGATAGCATTACAGATCTCTTTCATCATGCCTACATGTTAGAGGCAGTAATGGAAGAGCTATTTTAATTACAAAGAATCAGTGTAGCACATACCACTATTTGGCAGCTGGATGGCATTAATGCTGAGTAATGCAGAAAGTTTCCAGAGATAACATCTTCATTAGCAGGACTATGATGTCCTACACTGTCTTGCTTTTAGGTCCACTAGGCTGAAAAACAAATATTATAGATGAAACCTTCAAACATCATGAACAATTTTGTTCCATATTTGCTGCAGAGAAAGAAAAAATACTGAGGTATAAAATGATAATCTGGTGACTGATGCAGACAGTCATCTGGTGCCCTGTTTCCCTTTCTCCCAAGCACGTCCGAGGCACTCCGCTGTCTGACATCAGCCCCTCACCCCCTGCTCACCTTCCCTTTTTATGTGTCAGTAAAAACCTAGTACAGATAAATTAAGGTAGTTCAGAGCGTATCCCTGGGTTTCATCATCTCCTCAGTTACCAGCCATAGGACAGATTACAATTTCACAGATGCTAGGAGAGGAGATATTATAGCAAAGCAGTAGTGCCACTACAGATAAGGTTAAGATGGCACTTCCATTATAAACACCTATTTTCAGTGGCTTATAACTTCAGGCTACAAATTTCTCTCAGGCTGAAACCTGGCATATTTGGGCTCAGCTTGGTAATGGCTTTCCCTCTCTCTTCATACCATTTTGATTAGGTGTTTGCAATACGAGAATGGAAACAAATATATGTCTCTGGTCATTTCAAATGGCAATGAAATACTTTTCTTTCATGAAAAAGCCTGGAGGGCAGGATGTTCCTGTCATTCTAACACCCATTTTACTGTCAGCTATTTCCCCCAAAAGATCATTTTTAAAGTGACAAAATTCACATCATTACTTCAAAAAAACATTCAAGACAGCTAAGGGGTATGGTCCATGCCGATCTGCTCTGAAGGACATGCTCTGTCCCTCTGAGAGGCGAGAGCTCACGGTGCTCACCAAAGCCATGCAGTCCGGGCTTGTTTTTGCTCAGGGTTATGATAAAAGCCACCCTTAGGAGAACAGCATTTCTGGGAGTTCAACATATTGACCAAAACTTCAATACTCTGGCATGAAGAAAAAACAAGCATCGTTATATAGCACATAAATCTCATTATTCTAATAAGTCATTTATTCTAATTGTCTAATTATTTTGAATTATACCTCATTATTAAAATCCTGTTTTTTCATTCTGATCTTTAATGAAGGATGTAATGAAATCCCTAAATACAGTACTGGGTTTTTTTGCAGCCTTCTCCTCTCATAAAGTTTATAATTTTAGCCAAAGATGATAATTTTTCATCAATTCTCCAAAACAACAGAGACCTACTTGCATGTCTGTCTACCTGCCTGGCTCCCTTCATGATAGTATCTATTTCACCATCTATTTAAAAATATAAATAACTGTAATAAACTGGCTGAATGAGACAAAGTTCGTGTTACTTCTCCATTGTATTTCTCATGTACCAAGATATGCATAACCCTTCTGTACTTCCAGTGAGCTGAGAAGACGCTCAAAGTGTATTTTTAAAGAGTCAGACTCACAGTGGACAGAGTAGAAGAGAACAAAGGAATGGGATCAGGAAGAGGAGAGAAAAAAATGCATACCAACATTTGGAGAGAGAATATAAAAATGATTAAACAACAGTTATTGTTGATGTTTTTAATTTTTTTCAAAATTTATTTCTGATTACCATCATCAATTTAATTTTTTGCCAGCATATCTTGTGCACACAACTCCTTTGTAGTTCTGGAACATGTGTGGTAGGCACATCCTTCATCCTTACTGGGCTGCAGTAAACCTGCTATGTACTTTCCTTGGGACACTGAGCCCAGACACACTGGGGAGAGGAAGAAATCACGATGGCATTATGTTAACTAAATCTCCTTAAAGTCTGTGAGGGCACCATATTGATATTTATTGTAGACAAAGACATTCACATGTGGCAGATATAGACAGTGGTATGAAACACATGGAAGGAGGTAACATACTCCTCTGGTCACTCCAGCTTGAAACACTTGGCAGGACTGGGAAGAGCCAAAGCCATAAGCAATTAAAAACTGAACTGCTGTTGTTTGCTTAAAAAGTGACAGAAAAGGGAATATCATAAAAATTATAGCAATAATGCCAGAGCAGGAAAATTAGGAAATTCTTACATGGAACATACACAACAAAAAGCCACCCATTGAAACAGAAAGCAATGATTTAAGTGTGTGCATATACTGTACTGCGAGAGTACACCAGCAATGACTGCAGTACACCAGAGAGAGACCCACACTACCTTTAAACTAGTAAGCTCAGGTACTGCCAGCAGTCAGCTAGGGCAGCACAGAGCTCAGCATGGGCTAATTTACCCAGCTTCTCTGCAAAGTAAATTGGTTGTGCTGAGCTCAGTGCTGCCTTGGTTAGATTGTTACCGGTGTTTGAATTTAAATCTAACTCAGGTTTCTCTGCATTACACTGCAGGCACTTGAATGATTGCTGGGTAAACCTACTGAAAGACTTATAGAAAGGCAGTTTTTAGATAAATTGTACACCTGTGGAACTCCTAAAAATATCATTAAGTTAATAGTATAGTGCAGCAAGACTCCTCCCAAAATACTAGATACATAGGCCGTGGGAACATTCATGATTGCATTACAGAGATTGCAAAGGCCATAAGGAAGAGATATTATTATGCTGCAAGGTGTAAACCCCTATTTAAATCTCCCGATAAACTATTAGTTCAGGTAAGGTTTGGATGACAATCCTATATGGTGTATTTTATATTCCTAATTGAATATCCTGATTAAAAGTACCTTTCTAGTGACTGTTGTAGGAGAATCTTTTCAGTACATGTAAGCCATCATTATAAACACAATTTAAAAGCCTGAGTCCAATCTGGTGAAAGGGTTTTACATCAGCATGGATATACCAGCAAAAAACCCAAACCAACCTAAACCAAAATACCCTAACTTAGGGATGTTTAGCATTTAGTTCTAAATTCCAACTCACAAATGCATCCATCGACCTCAAATGTTACTTTACTAGTGAATAGAATTATGTGTTGTGGTTTTGTCAGATGACTGTATGTCATACAAAAGTATTCCTTGAAGAGATAGATGCTTTTGCTTCTTTGCAAGAAGGATTGCAATGGTTCAGCCAGACTGAAAAAATACTTTTGAGTTAGGCATGGGCTGGTGAGAATTGTTTGTGATTGAACGTCAATGGGTGAGAGCGCAAAAAAACCCCATATAATGGCAGATGACGGTATGTGAAAGTGCTGGTTACGTTGACACAGTATCACTCTATCAAACTTTATAAATGAAGGGCAAATTAAATTAGGTTAAATATATGGTTATTTAACAACACTCAACCAAACATTTCTTTGCTGGATAGCAAATAAGGCTTGTATTTAACCAAAGATTAGTGCATTCCAATTTTAATACCAATGCAGTTTGTTTTTATAGGAGGATCTAAACAGCACTTTATGTTGACATTTCTATTGCGTATTTAATGAACGCATATCAAATATGCATGGCAAATAAATACTGTGTTCCACGTAAACCTTTCCTGCACATTCCCTATCTTTTCTGCTTTGAAATATATTTGTTCTCATAAAAATGCATATCACTACAATGTAACTAAATCTTATTTCAATTTTTTCCAGACAAGAAACAGAAATCTAGATCATTATAAGTACTGCTGTTTTAAAATGTAGCCCTAAACTGTACTTCTGCCTCCCTCTAAGCAGTCAGTCTGCCGAGAAAGTACCCTTCTGACAGAACAGATTACGACTATCCAAAATTCCTTAATCTACTGTCCATATAGAACAGTGCTGTGGCATTGCACGATGCAACCAATCAAAATTAGACCTGGCAGAAGATCCTAACTACATTTTTTAGCCTGCACAGCTAAATGTTTTTGTGCTCAGCTAGACACAGGAATGCCTCATTTGATAGCATCTGGTTAGTTCTAGGTACAGGGGCGTTAATTCCAGCACAGTGTTCAATTTTTCTTGATAAAAGGTTCATCATTCACATCCCAATGGATCCTAACTGAAGTTTACTTCATTGGGAATTCTAGGGGACACGTAGAAATGTCTGGCAGACATTTGCTTTGTAGGAGCCTAATATGTCTCTTCAAAGAACTGTTTAAGCACATATTGTGAATTATACTATATGAAGAATAGTTTAACATATATGTTTATTGCACATATCTTCTGGCTACTTGCAAGTAAGTCTAAGGCTATGAGAATTGTTCCAATTTTAATTTTAAATGATGTAATCTAATCTATCAATTTACTATTTGGTTGCCCTGCTTAGCTTGAACAGAGAGCAGACAACTCCGTTTTCTGTGCAAATATATTAACAAAAAGGCAGTAATTAGTGCTTTTTTTTTTTTTTTCTGTTTTGATTCACAAAGGCTTTTCAAACAATATTACAGATTTTTTAAAGGAAACACAAACATTGTATTTGTTTGGTACCTTCTAGTCCAGAAATAACAAAAAAAAGATTTCCTTAGCTCAATAGATTCTGAAATGAATGCTTGTTTCTGCACACCTTCAGGTTTTGGTATTCTATAAAGGAGGTTTAATGCTAGTCTGCCTAGTAATTCACTATGGGATGTCTTTATATACCACTGACAGTAATACAGCTCATTTTGGGTGATTAACTTAACCCCCAGTATTGCAAGTGCCTTGCTACATTAGCATATCTTTCAAGGAATAGTTGCAATGTGAGAAAATTGCCTGTAGGATTATTTGCAACTAGGAACCTGTGAAATGTAAAATAAAATTGAAGACTATAAAGTAAAACATCAAAGCTACCTAAAATATTAATAGCCAGTACTCCAAAAAGTAATTTAGAAGAATTGCATGAGGGAGTGAAAATTACTAATTTAAAAACAGATAGCCTTGGCAAAATAAAGTCGGAAGTTTAGAACAAACAATAGATAATACAAATTCATTGTATACACAATATGAAAAGAATGCAACCAGCACTAGCAGCTTTAGTAGCTGAAGAAGGCTGGGACAGAAAAGCCTGACCAAGCAAGCAACTAGATCTGTACAAACAAAACAACAAAGTTGCATTATATTGAGTTTAGGTTTCTGGAGAGAAAGAAAAACAGCTATTCTTTAATCCATCTAGTTTTCTGTTACATTTTCATTCTAATTGAACATAGGAAGAATTTGTGGGCGGATTTTCTTTTTAACTGATGCATTTGGAGCTGAGAGCCATTGTCACGCTGTTCCAAATCATGTTTTCACCTGCTCACTGTGGGGCAAACCATGTTGGAATTTTCAGTCGAGCTTCTGTGAGAGATTACAAGCTTCAAAGCTAACATTGTGAAACCTGTTTCCCTTTTGATATGCACTTTTTCTTTTAATAAATTTCAGAACAAAGAAACAAACTCAGATGAATCATAAAGGCACAGAAAATAGAAGAAAAAGTCCTTAGTCTTGAATCAGGCCTCAATTCTGCACGACACATGGCAGAGCTTCGAGTTGGATTCATGTTTAATCTTTTTACCAAACCACTGCCCCAGAGAAGTTCTTACGCACTTACGCCGCTCACTGCTCAGAGCTCTAATACTGGTCCAAGAGCACGAGCACAAGCAAGCTCTGTGTGAGTCATGGAGGCTGCCTGCCATCCAGGGCTGCCCAGCCTCAGCTCTCCCTCTTGGCTTGGGATTACACAGGCCAGATGATGATCTAAAGGCCTGTATGAAATTCACGGCACGTTCAAGACTACGCCAAGTTGCACCAGTCGCACGGAACACCTGCAAGTGAAAGCAATGGGGCTACTCTGTCCTTGTCTGCTCTTGACTTTGTGTGGGGTGATTCCAGGTCAAAGTCTAGGTAAGAAGCTGTGATTTACTGAAACCCACATTTGACTTCTGAAAGTCCTTAACATACTGTTGCCAGGGCTGTTCTGTGAAACCGCATTAATGTCACAGCAGGTGCAGTTTTAAATCTTGCCAGTGAAATATACATTGTACAGCAAGGAGGGGGATTTCTGAAGAAGTTGCCACATATACAGGGTCATTCCCTTATGCAGCTGAATAGTGCACAGGCTTTGGAGGAAAGTGCAGAGTCCAGGTATTTATTCTCATATCTCACCTGTTTTTTCTGAAACGGCCAGTGACCTAATGTAGAAGTCTCCCACGATAAGGCATTAGTACACGTTCTACAGAAAACATAGCTTTGGTTGAAAGGGGGCTGACTTAATCACTGAAGAGGTCTTTTTTAATCACTAATAACTGTGATCCTGCTATTTCCATAGACATTTATAGTCTATAGACCATAATCATTTATATATAAGTGAGCACTTATATATCTATATATACACTTATATGAGCAGCACAAAGGAATTCCTGCCAGTAAGTCAGCTTCATCAGGGGCTCAACTTAAACGCCTCTATGCAAATGCACGTAGCATGGGCAATAAACAAGACGAGCTAGAGACATGTGCGTGCCTGCAGGGCTATGATCTTATTGGCATCACAGAGACATGGTGGGATGGCTCCTATGACTGGAGTGTTGGAATGGAAAGATACAGACTCTTTATGAAGGAGAGGCAGGGAAGACGAGGAGCAGGGGTCACCCTCTATGTCAGTGACCAGCTGGAGTGCACAGAGCTCTGCCTGGGGATGGATGAGGAGCCGACCAAGAGCTTATGAGTCAGGATTAAAGGGAAGGCAGGGACAGGAGATGTTTTAGTGGGGGTCTGCTACAGGCCACCCAACCAGGAAGACCAAGTGGATGAGGCCCTCCATAGACAGGAGCAGCCTCACGTTCATGAGCCCTGGTCCTCATGGGTACTTCAACCACCCCGATATCTGTTAGAGGAACAACACGGCAGTGCATAAGCAACCCAGGAGGTTCCTGATGATAGCTGATGATAACTTCCTTCTCCAAGTGATAGAGGAGCCAGAGAGGAAAGGTGCTATGCTGGACCTTGTTCTTGCCAACAAGGAGGGGCTGGTGAGGGGTGTGAAGTTCAAGGGCAGCCTTGGCTGCAGTGACCATGAAATGGTGGAGTTCAAGATCCTTAGGGCAGCAAGGAGGGTGCACAGCAAGCTTGCTACCCTGGACCTGCACCTCAATTACTGTGTTCAGTTTTGGGCCCCTCATTACAAAAAGGACATTGAATTACTCGAGCATGTCCAAAGAAGGGCAACGAAGCTGGTGAAGGGTCTAGAGGACAGGTCGTACGAGGAGAGGCTGAGGGAACTGGGGTTGTTTAGTCTGGAGAAGAGGAGGCTGAGGGGAGACCTCATCACCCTCTACAACTACCTGAAAGGAGGTTGCAGAGAGCTGGGGATGAGTCTCTTTAACCCTTCCAACCCAAACCATTCTGTGATTCTATGATATCATGGTATGATGTGGATAAAAGGATTACAAAAAGAGTATTGATACTACACTTCTAGCTTATATTTAAAAGTCGGGGAAGGAAGCTCTTTCAAACTGACCTATCTATCCAAGTATCAGATGAAAAAACAATGTCAGCAGTTATTTTCAGATTACTTACTCTAAATACCAACTGGAATACAATGCCTTTAAAAGAAAGGTGGTTTTGTTCTTCTTTGAGCTATATAATGTGTAGAGCAATAAGGGAAAGGCACCTTACAGTGAATGATTCATTTTTCTGCAATGTGTGAAACCTCTTCTCATTATGCCATACTTACAAGGTAGCAGAAATCACCTTTGAAATTACTTAACTGAATTGTAGGGATTATTCTACGGATAACCTACCACAAGGCTGATGTATCTTTTCTTCTTCCACAAAGGGAATCTTCCTAAATAACACTGAAGTTCATTGTATTGATAAACTCATGATCTCATCTAGCCTGTATGGTTTCTTTGGACAACCATCCAGAATCATTCAGAGCTGCATGAAGAGTCTAAATCAGTGTGGACTGGGAGGATTAGATCCACCTTCCACCCCTGTTGCACTGAAGGTATTTTGACTCCAGTTACAGAAGTCATCATGAAATGGCACTGCTTTGTTTTCTGAACTGGACTTTAAGAACAAGGTTACTCTTCACTCTAAAAAGCTTGCCTGAGCCAAACTTTATAGGTCTTGCTTAATGGTTTCCCAAAATTCTCTCACATCTGTCTGCTTCTATGTATAATGAACTATATGACCAAGACTGTTTCAACCAGTGAGGGCAAATGAGTGACCTTTATAGAGAAATCTGTAATAACTACACTGTCCAAACAGACATTTTGACGAAAGAATAGAAAAATAAAAATACCCAGAAATAATACTGTGGTTTAAAAGGGACTAAATGACCACTAACTGATTTCTATTAATTTCACTATTGATTTTCTAAAATAACTGCTTGATGCGTCCTATGTGTGCTAGATTCTTTACTCAACAAATGTGTGTGCCAGAATTTCCATGTCAGAAGTTAGTGCTGATATTTATGAGAAAAGTGTCTCATCTGTTATGAAATGGCAAGTAACAATTAAGTCAAACTAATTCAAATTTTTTTTTTTTTTTCCCCAGCTTTACATTTAGTACCGGAACTTTAGAGAGAGAACTATGCTTCTCTCAGCTGTGAAATACTGTGCCTTGGCAACTTCCAATCTGTGGATCCATGATCCTGAGGCTGGTGGCCACACAGATGCCAGGACTATCTTGACCAGGCTCATGCAGTCTTTTCAGCAGCTCAGTATTTCTGAAATGCATCACTGTACTGATTCTTTCACCTCTTCTCTGGGAGTGATGCTTTTTGTGAGGCTGCCTGGGCTAGACTTCTCTCACCTGAACTGGTGGCTTGACTGTTCCAAGCACTTGGCACCCACATACCCACTGAAGGCAGGGGGAGAGATGAGTGTTCTGAAAATTTAGTTCATCAGCCTTGAAAACATATGCAATACTTATACTGGTACATTACTTTTTCACCAGCTGGGGTAGCTGGCACAAAAAAGGCTTAAAGCTTGGAAGGGTTTTGTTTTGTTTTGTTTTCTGAGTACTTCCATTCCATTCAAGACCATACAACTCTGTGACTGCAAGAAATATTTGTTACTGAAGTACATGACACTTCTATGAGAATTTGTAGTCACTTGACTTTTGTGCGTGTGTTGATAACAGTACTATTTATTACAGAAGCCTAAAGTGTCTCTTTGAAAAGAAATTACCAAACATAATATTTCTCTTTGTACAAAAATATCCTGTAAAAAGATTATTTTCATGAATAGCAACACTTTGCTTCAATTTGTATGTCTGTTTGCAAATTCTAAAGACGCTTTTAGATAGATCTCATTTCTATGAGGATTTGATAAGACAACTCTGAGGATATAATAAACAGATTCTATTTATAATGGACTTGCTAACTAGCACTCAGAAAAGACTTTTATGCATGAGGTCTTTTTCTTTGAATTGATTTTCACTGGGATAAAACTACTATCATAGAATCTCGTTCAGTCCATAAGTATGTGGGGACCTGATTCTGTCTGAACTCACATCTAAGGAGAAAAATTCAGTGTTTCTGGGAACAGTAGGTGATGGCAGTACATTGACATTTCAATTAAAAAAAAAAAAATAAAGAAACCAAGTTACTGTTCCCTCCATTTCAGGATTCTTGGGGAGATCTCATAACATTGCACCCACAATGTCCAACTGGTGTCTCATCTGTGGTAGTATTCACATCTAACCAGTTTATCAAGCATACTTACTTTTCTCAGATTACACATTGACCTTAATAAGGATTGTAGAATTTATATACTGACACATGGTGAAAAGTTCAGGGGGCTGATTTTCACAATTACAGGAAGTGCAAGCTTCCACAAATAATAGCTTAACATGACTGAATGAGCAAATTGGTGATTTTCACATACAAATAGATATTTAATGAGCAGAAGTTCCAGGAGTAACAGGCAAGTTTCCAGTGCCCAGTTCATGATGTTCAGTAGAAATGGACAGGTCTTTTCATTCTGAAAGGCAATGCCCCTGAAGAAGAGAGCTGATATGAAACTACAACTGACCAGTTTGACTCTGCTGCCCATTTCCACTCAACTCAACCACCAAAATTTTTGTTTGTTCATTTGAAGAGATGATTTGAAGAGCTGTCTAATCTTATTCCTACAAGATTAAAGTCTATGAAAGGCCCATCTTACTTTCCTGTTGCATGCAGAATTTTGTCTGTATGGTAGAAGCCAGTATAACTAGTTTAGACCAACAATAAATTAATTCCTGTGCTCAGGGACCATGAGGAGCTCTCTAAATGTTTTTGAAGACCTGGGGCAGGATAATGCAAGTCAGTGGGAGAGAAGAATCATCCTGGATTGCAGGGTCCTTTCCTACAGAAGGCACCTGTAAGTAACTTTGAAAGTTTCAATCATGAAGAAGTCTCCAGTGTATCAAAGGTTACTGCTTAAATCTTCTTGCCCCACATACTTGTTACCACCTTATCTGGCTGTTCTTGACAGATTCAGGAAACAGTGCAGAAACAAATGATACAAACATATTCAGAACAGTTATCTCTAAAATATTACAAAGGAATTGTAGTTCAGTGGTGTAAAGAGTAAAAAATAAAAGCTTGACTTTAAAAGTTGTTTTTTTACCACCACAATTTGTTGAAGCAAATAAAAGTATAAAACACTTTACCATTATTTTAATGGATACATCATGTTCCCCAGCATCAGAATTACAAAGGTGTAATTTGTTGTATTTATAACCTCTATCCTCATTTGCAGTGAAAATCTTACACATTTTCTTTAAAGACATTTCACTTGGAATACTTACCTACCTTGCTATTTTGCTCTTATTTATTATTATTACATATTTTATTCTATTCTTTCTAAGAAAATAAATGGCAAAAGACTAACTCATTATACAGAATCTCATAAAGCTCTCACATCTCTTGGAAAAAAATGGTTTATGCTAAGATTGGTACTGACAAGCACTTTTTTAATTGCTAGTAATGTATACACAAAGAATACGGTAGATATTAGCACTGATATTGCTGCTGAGGCTAAAGTAATATTCTCTGTATCAGAAGTCCCTGCCATCATTTTGTTCTCCAGAGGATATGGCTTGATTAGGGCAGTCCCATTGCTTCATCTGAAATCTTAGTAGATTAATACTTTCATCAGGGCATCAATTTGTCCCACTTTTCTTTTTGCTGCTCTTTGTGAGTGACACAGCCAAAGGAATGCACCTCTTTAAACTGTCATTCAGTTTAACTCCTCCTCTGCAATTATACTGGCATGCATAATACATCATAACAAATTGGATTTTGCAAAGAAGCAACAACAGAAATTATATTTGCTTGTGGCATAAAACAGAAGCTGTTGTAATAGGGGAGAGAGAGGGTGAGCAACGGATGAAGAAATCTAATGAATTAAAACCACTTACAGAAAACAGCAGTTGCCTTCTATTTTCTAAAGGTTTCTTCTTCTTCTTTAGTATAAAGACCAACTGCAAAAGCAAAATGAAAGAAAAAAAGGAAAAATTAAAACAAATAGCTTTACAATTAGCAAAGGCTTTACAAAATTCTTTAGTGTGTTTGTTGTTCTAGCAGGAAGATTTTCTTCCGGCTTTAGAGGTTAAATGTAACTGCCTTACTTCAAGTAAAGATTTCTGTTTGAACAAAAATTGTTGAAGAGACACCACCAGGTGAAAAATCCTATGTCATATAGGACAAATACCTTTACCAGATCTCCTGGTTGGAATAAAGAACTTCCATTGTCCTTTGATGAGTAAAAGCCTTTCCCCCAAATACTAAACTCTGTGATGCTCTTCCAGGTCTCTCTAAGTCTAGCAGACTCAGTGGCTGTTATCCTCCTCCATACATTTGATTGCCAGAGTTACTGAAGATAAGGGGCAACACATAGTCTCCTTCAAGTAGCTGACTAGAGCCAACAACATATCCCCAGTGTGCATGGGACTTCAAGACAGCAACCAGATCAGTTGTCTGCTCCAGATCCCTCACAAAAGGCGAAATATGCACTTGGCAGAACATCAGCAAAAAGTCTTTTGCTTTATAAAAGAATTTAGATAAAACAGAGGGATGTTTCCAGTGGAACACTGAAACCATTCTAATGTTTTAAATCTGAGACTGCCTTCACGGTATCCTTCAAAATTTAAAATGTGTTTTCCCCACTCAATTTCTGCTAGCTTCAATTAATTTCATATTCTATGGCACGTGCTTCACTTCATTTAAAAAAGAAAGGAAGGGGGGCATCAGCTTTACTGGGACTAGGAAGAATATCTGTCCTTGTAAAAATGTAGTATTTTTGGCTCAATGTTTATAAAACAAAATTTTGTGGGTAAAATCTGAACATTTAATATAGAATTAGAAGTGTATTGTTCAGAAGCCCTGTCTTAACCTTCCTCCCCCATCTCGCATCTCCCATGATGATGTGCTAAAAGTTCTTGATTCAGACTTCAATAACCTAACAACATACTGGTACGCAAGAAAAATAAAAGTCAGAGAATAAATAAGTGGAAACACAATAAGCAAAAGCACAAAACCTAAGAACAGTAAACTGGCATCTTTATGAATTCCCAAGCTTTTTTGCAGCCGGACTTTATAGTGATAGATACTCCCTGGAATGTTTCACTTAGCTTGAGGATAGTAGCAGTGACATAGGTGGTGACTTCACATGTTGTGGGTGTAAGTGATCGAGATATAAGGGGTATCAGTGTGTGATGGTTTTGGCTGGGATAGAGTTAATTTTCTTCACAGTAGCTAGTATGTGGCTATGGTTTGGATCTGTGCTGAAAACACTGTTTATAATACAGGGATGGTTTCATTTTTGCTGGACAGCTGACCCCAACAGACTAAAGGGATATCCCATACCATATGACATCATGATCAGCATATAAAACTGGAGGAAGAATGAGGGGGAAAATGTTCAGAGTGACCGCATTTGTATTCCCAAGTAACCGTTATGCGTGATGGAGCCCTGCTTTCCTGGAGATGGCTGAACACCTGCCTGTCGATGGGAAGTGGGGAATGAATTCCTTGTTTTGGTTTGCTTGTGTGCACGGCTTTTGCTTTACCTATTAAACCATCTTTATCTCAACCTATGAGTTTTCTCACTTTTACTCTTCCAATTCTCTCCCCCATCCCACCAGGGGGGAGTAAGCGAGCGGCTGTGTGGTACTGAGTTGCTGGCTGGGGTTAAACCACAGCACAGTGATAAAGTGATAGAAGGTGTGAGTTTAGACAGTGAACATTTCAAAATACGCATGTTAGAACTATGCAGCACATCTTTATAGATAAGGAATTCACTCTTTTCTCCTCTAAAATGGTATCCTTCTAACTTTTACCTTAATGATGGATGAGAGCTCCAGGACCACTGCAAGGCCTCACAACATGGAAACATTATAATACCAGTTTGTGGAGAGTAGAAATTACCAGAAAGATGACAATTTCTAGACTGATCTTAAAATAACCAGGTACTTTCCTTCTTATAATTAAGCCAAGATCTTCCTTCTCAATTAGACTGGCAGAAATTCCTTCTCAGTGAGACTGGCAGGTGGATACATAGTTATTTCCAATAGGATTAGTGTATGTCACAGGGGTAGAAATGAATCAAGAATTGGGAAACAGGAGAGCCTTATGCAAACCGGCAAGTTTGACTGCCAATTATTTTGGTTGCATTAGCAGACTGCTATCTGAGATGCAACTACAGCCAAAGTTGAAAAAAGTGGTATCTTTGTAGCACACACTGTGTTCATCTGTTCTTCAAATTAGGATAAGACGTTTGGTTGCTTACACAGTTATTACATTAGTGACCATTTTCAAGAAGTATCCTTCAGCTACTGCTTGTCCCACACTAACACTGCTGAAACAAACAACTTGGATTTCACTGTGAGTAAAATGAGTATCTTTTGAGAATGATTAAAGAACAGACTCTAAGCACATTTCTGTAGTTTAGTATCCTCCTGTCACTAAAGTAGTAAAACTGCATTTTCTGTAATAATCTTTGGCTTGCACATTTATTTTAATACTAACTATGTGACTGTATTGTTACACAGATAATTGTGGGAGTTGTCAATTAAATTCTCATTTATGTTCAAGCATGAGCCTGTACTTATTTCCTTATGCACATGTGTAAAAGAAGTCTGCATCTTGTAAACTGTGCTTTGCTTGATATATGCAGTTTTTATAGTTTATCAGATATTATTATGCTGAAGACTTCCATTCTCTTCACTTTTTTCTACAATGCAGTACTGCATAAGAAGGTACTCTATATTCAGTTTTTTCAGACCATATTTTAAACTTTTTTTAAACTTTAAAAAATAATAATGAAAAACTCCCAGTAGATTATGTCCAAAGATCATAATCAGGTCTGTATCTGGGTGAGATTTTTTTTAATAATTTTTCCATTCTATTGAAGTTAGAGAGCATATTTCATGGCACTATTCCTTCTTAACAATAAGAAATTCACTTCTAAGTGTAGGGCAAGCAGAATACTTGCATGTTAACAGGTAGCGCTGTCTGCTACGTGTGGGACATTTCCCACAGAAAGAAGCATGCTGAGGTTGATCTAGCTTTTTATGATTTTCATGCTAATGAATGTGCAAAAATATAGGATCACAGGTAATGATAGAAGTTAAAACAATATTTGTTAGGTTTTTAACATTCCTTTGCATTATATGTGAACCCAAAGAGTACAATAACATATAGTTCAGAAAATAAATGGATCAGTCCTTTCTCTTTGTCCAAATTGAACAGGAAGTTGACTAGCAGCAATAGGTGGTGAAAAATAAATTGCATTTAGAAAACTCCATCAATTTAATAATTTAGGGTATAATGAACAATACAGGAAATCTGATTAATTCTTTTAATGAGTTTTAGCCTACTGTGTCCTTCTAAATACAAGGAGGATCTGCCACTGAAATCAAAGGAAGTTTTGCAGTTCACCTCAATGAATCCTAAGACCTGCACATCAGATTTTGTAACAATAATACACACACTGATCTGGAGTAGTAGATACATAGGCTTTGCCTGAAAATTAAAGGCTGGAAAATAAAGGGTATACTGCCCTGGCAGCCTAATTCACAGGCTACGTTATCCTGCCCGGAGGTTAAGTGCCCTCAGACTGAAAAAAAAGCTTTAGCTATTTTCTCATAAAATGTAACATATGATGCAGACATTTAATGGTCTCCACAGCTGGTGAAGAGTTACTCTCAGAGGGCTGGTAGGTTCAGTAACTTCCTTAACTTTTAAATACTTAATGGACCTCCCCAATGAAGCTAGAAATCTTGTAAGACCAGGCTTTAAAAAATACCCACTGCTGTCTACTTCTATCCAGATGAGATGTACCAAGAAAGCAGCTTATATAACTAGATCCATGGTTGAGTCTCATTTTCTAAACTTGCAAGATACCCTTGAAATTCTGCAATACCAGATGCTGTTATTCAGACATTATTGATTATAGTAAAGATTTGTTTTGTAACAGACAGCTCAATAATGGCAAGGACTTGAGTCACACTTATCACCTTGTTACACTTAAAGATGACATACACTGTAAAGCCTTTCCAAATCCCATGGGCTGCTCTGCCCAGAGCTGCTGAACAATATATACCTTCAGTCCTGGCATTTCATCACATTCATCACATCCCACATCGTAACACTTCTGAATTCAGCCTGTATTTTTCCTAGATTAAGAAAACCAGAAAAAATCCCAACTTTAGGCCACTCCTGACTGGAGTAATCAATGTATCATTTTAATAAGGACTATCACAATAGTCTAGTTATGAAGAATTCAAGCAGTGCAATGGTAACAGGGCTGATGGGTCAAAGAAACTAAGGAACCATATTGCACACCAGGGGGTTGCAGAGCTGTGGGTGGATGGTTAAAGGACAGAAACCCTTTTGATTTCTGGTATGAGAGTTCATGCCTATCAGCAATATAAACCAAGACTGTTCTCTTCTTTCTTCAAATATGCCATAATTTCACAGGCCTCACTGATAAGATCACCCTGCATATCCAGTTCAATTCAACTAGAGTCTAGCAGTAACCCACATATACTTTAAAAGGCTCAGAAATGAGGTGGAAAAAATTTAATTATAAATGAATTAAAGGATTGCTAACATTCTAGACCTGAAACAACCTAGAGTAAAATGGGATCATGAAACTGAAACTGCTTAGAATTAGTGATGGATTTTTAATTGTAAATAGGTGGAAGTTATTCACCCTTATTGTACAAATGCATTCAACAGTTTCTCAGAAGATGTTCTGGTATCTTTTGAAAGAGGAGACAAATACATGGATTTCAGTCCTTCTCAAACAGCAATAATGAGAAGTTTTACTTCATTTATTTGTGGCATCCCACAAGAATCAATTCTCTCCAGTCATTTTCTATATTACTCTCAATCACCAAGGTGAATTTGTCAAATTATCTAGATTTATGTGTCAATAAAACAATTATGATATTCAACTCTTCCTATGTTTTACCACATCTCCAGTACACAAAGTGCTTAGATAAGATCAGTTCATTTATAAAAACACCTGGCTGCATTTGAATCTAAAAAAGACAGAGTGCTGAGGGGCACAGGAAGGCATTAGGAAGGATATGAAGGAAGGTGCATTCTTCTTTGAAAATGTTGGGACCAAATTAGCCAGTTCAATACATAGTTTGAGGGTATTTGGATTCCTTGATGCAGCTAAGTTACATAGCACTATTCATAACCAGCAGTTTCTGATTGCTACAAGGCTTCATCCCATTTTGGCAGATGAAGCCCAGTCTTTGGTTATTTACATGTGTCACCTCTCAGCTGGATTACAGCCATGTAGTTCCTGGGCATGAAGCCATCACACCTTAGGAAACTCCAATTAGTAGAACATGCTGTAATACATGAGCTGCCCTGAGCAAATCTATCCTCTCTTACAGTGGCTTCTTATTGAGGCTTAAATCAAGGGAAATTCTCAGTTACTACTTTTAAAATAAACAATAGCCTGGGCCCAAGATTTTTAGAAGACTAAATAAAATTCTGGGATCCACAACCTCAAAATACAGCTTCACCCTTTCAGTAACATAATGTTCAGAAAGAGAGTTACAGCTTGTCTACCTAGAAGACGAAACATCCCCAATGATGGAAGACAGAAATTAAATCAATGTGCATTTCTGTGATCTTACAATCTTTACAAAATACATATTGTTGTTAAAAAAAAGAGGGGGGGGAAGGGGAAGGGGAAGGGGAAGGGGAAGGGGAAGGGGAAGGGGAAGGGGAAGGGGAAGGGGAAGGGGAAGGGGAAGGGGAAGGGGAAGGGGAAGGGGAAGGGGAAGGGGAAGGGGAAGGATCAGCACCAACAATAATACTGTCAAAATCATAGCCTCCACTACACATGCTTTCTTGCCCCTAGGGAGACTATTTTGAGAATAAAAAATAAAAGGCAATAAGGAAATAAAATAATAAATATTAAACAGATGTTTCCTAATAATCTACTGAAAAGCACTTGCAAAAGATTAACAAGTGCAGCACAACACCTGTATAGAACTGAGAGCAGGGATTACCTGACCATTTAGTCATGTTTCCAGTCATTTAGTTGTTTTTCTTCCTGCACATATCAAATCTATGGGTTAACAGGGCCATTATTCCTTCAATGAGCAAATTCCTCACATAAGAGAAGGTGACAGTGTAGTGACAAAAACGTCATTAACCATCCACCGAGTGTGCACTATCATCTTTCTGAGAAGAACCCAGTTCCTGGAAGACAGATGTCTATCTCCAAACTGACACCACTGCTGAAAATCTCAGAACACAGGCCAAGGGATACTGGCACCTTTGTTTTCTCTCCTTTGATGATCTTCCCTCCTAGTGTGGTGAGCAAGTCAGTGCTGGTGCTGGAGCAGAGGCTGCCCTGCACCGAGCCCATGCTGCTGCGCCACACCTGCTCCTGCACCAAGCCCAGGGCTGCAGCCCCCAGGGTGACCATCCAGCACCTTTCAAATGCACTAAATTAACTCAGAAAGAAAGAGATTCCTACTGCAACTGCGACGCGTGAGGAAATGATGCCAACTCTATGAATGATGAGTGTTCTGCTTGCCATGTTGAAATTGTTTGTCCTGTTGTGCGTATCCATAAATTAAGCAGCTGTTATTTTTTTTTCCAATTAAACACAGCCCTTACAATGCATAATGGGTCATTCAGATGTGTGTCTAATCTGTCTATCCTCACTAAACAAAAGACTAGATTCAGGCTTATAAACAAGGGGTCAGCTGTAGAACATTCATTTAAAAAGAAAAAAGAAAAAAAAAAGCTGTGGAGTTGAGTTCTGAAAGGATTAACATTGGGAAAATCTCCAGACCAACAAAAGAAACAAGTGTGCCCACACTCCAAACTTGATGGCAAAACTTCCTCCCAATCCTCTCTGCTATTTCAGAGGATAAGAAAAGCTTATGTGTAATTAAAAATAACCATGTATTTGCACTTGCTAAACTGACCTCCAGACCACATAGGCTTTTCCAATAAAGGCCATACAAAATGCTTTGTTCATTTGTCATCTTTGTATTCAGCTGGTATGCAGATTCCTGTGGACAGGTGAAGCTTGTGTCATAGGTCATTAATCATATATCCTCCCTCTCACATCCAAAAAAGCAAGGCAATTGATCAGTGATCCTTAAATCTTTTCAAACTCACTGAACTGCAAGAGTTCAACTTTTCCTAGAACCTGAGAAGCTGAATTTCATTACAAGCAAACCACTCTCCTGCTGCTGAAAGGCTGTGTTAGATAACTCAAAAGGAAATGCTGGAATTCCACATTGTGTGCAGAATAGCCTATCCTTTGAACATATTTATTTCTTCCCTCTACTCCACTCCGCTACTTCTGTGCCAGTGAAAGAGCACATCTAACCTTTATAACCTTGAAAGTTGCCTACGGTAATAATCTTTTCTTATCCATATGAAATGTGATTTTCTGGAGGCTCTTGTTTAATAATTTGTGATGGGTGATACCTTGGAGCAAAAGCTCAACAGATAAGGATGAAAGCAACATACACCAACAAGAGTGACCCCTCCAAACTGGATCCTTCAGTTCAGCTGAGCTGGGCTTACTGAAGACTGCAAGTAGGAAATGAAGACACAGTTGAGGATAGAGTAGAAGGTAGACTTGGGTTGCTAACTTCAGTCTCATCCTAGGGAGACAGTCACTTAAAACCTTAAAAGCAGGTTAGCCTTAGCTGTGCCTCTTTATTACACACTGACACTTTTGGAGGGTGACACAAGAGTTATAGGACAAGGAACATTTCCAATGTTTATCTCTCTTTTTGCAGTAGAGGTGAACAGACTGAACATACTCAATATCTGTATTAATATCATGTTTGGCTTGGAAACCAAACATGCCATTGCTATGTAATGGCCATCTCTCCAGGGCACCACCTGGTGTCTCCTTTGCAGGTTTGGAGTGGATAAGGGCTCATGAGACCGCAGCAATTCAGGCAGGATACAGCTAAAAGCATGAGGAAGTCTGGGCTGGTCTCAGATTTCATGCATGGTCTTAGTGTAGTAATTATGTAGGCACTTCTTAATGGGTGAATTCCCACCCATAGGATTTCCTACCTCCCTAGGAGTATTTGGTTTATTAAAAATGCCAAAGAGCTCCCACAAACTGAAAAGAGCTGGAAAAAAATTCATTAACTATAACTGATATTTTCACCCAAGTTTGCTATCGTTGCTGGTTTTACAGATGTAGACCTTTTAATCTGCCAGAAAGCCTTGTCTCCTGCTGGGGAGAAATGGGACTTTTTTCTAAAGAAAAGAAAGGAAGGGAAAAGAAAAGAAAAACTACGACATTTTCTTAAAGATATTTTACTGAAACAGTCGTCAGCCTGCCTAGTAGTTGGTGACAATTGTGTCTGAGAGAATAAATCAATACTGGTAAAGCTGCAGACTGTTAGATGACATTTTTCTCAGGTGACAATGTTCTACTGTGTCTCCTGGTGTTATTACCTTTTCATTGGCTTTGGAACAGTAGAGAAAAGAGTGAAGAAAGGATTCTGATCAGAACAAATACAGGACAAAGGCAACTGAATTAAGACCTTCTATATGAATCTCTTCCCCAAATCTTCATTGTCTGCTTAGACTGCAAGGATGTCAAACGGGGATAGCTTCCTGCTGGAGCTGCTTCAGGGCCCTGGTAGGTCTGGGCACCATACCAACAGCCACTTACTCTCGCCACTCATCCTCTTCCACTCTGATAATCACAGCAGCAGGTTGATTATTGGGTTGTAAAATACAAGGGATTTAGTGCTGACTGCAGCACTGAGTGCCTCCTCAAATTCCTCATTGCAGATCATTTTCATAAAATTTGTCAAGGGTCTTGTCTGAATTGTATTTTCACATAGTTAATCCTCTGTCTGTACAGCAATCTGGCCCTGTGCTGCTTGCACTGCAAAACACGCCTGTGGCTGACCTGTGTGTATTCCCTGCACATTCATCAGGGATGTAACTGGCCCAGCCACCCACTTAGCAGGTCCTGACAAATACTGCTACAGAGACATATGGACTGGCCACAAAGAAAAGTAAAGACAGTGAAGAAGTTAAAAAAATCTAGAGGAGGTAATATGAGATTACTGCTGACAGACTTCCCCTAAGTACACCCTGCAATGTGTAGGAATAGTCCGTGGAAAGGTATAAGAGATATCTCTGACTTTCAGGCCCTGAACTTTGGCAGGGTTCACAGAAAAGTTCACTGGGAGCCAAGCTTAGCAGTTTATGATAAGGATGAGTTAATAAAATGGAGAATGAACTTAACTGGTGCCCAATAGTAGTAGGCAGAGCAAGTTCTGACTAAGAGAAAATGGACTATTAAAACACAAGTTATCTGCTTGACCTTAATACTAGAGAGAGAAATAGTCGGAGTTTTCCCCATCCATTTTCTGGTCCAGCCTTTTCATTTGGTGTATTTTTGTTTTCCTTTCTTTCTTTTTAATTATGAATGGTGAAACTGTTGCCACCTTTGATCCCACTTGTGACCACATTCAAGGTATTTATGCCTTGCAGCTAAAAAAATTTTTTTTTGTATTTCCTCCAATGCCTCACTACTTACAGGGCTGAAAAGGATCACAAATAACTGCTTAGAAATAAGGACAGTACAAGGGAAAGACACCACAGGAATGCATTGTATTTTATCATGACAGACAACAATACTCTTCTTAGGTCATGTTTCCATTCTGAAAATTAAGTACAGTGGAAAACAATGAAAGTATTTTGTAAAGGAAACAAAGATTATATTATTCAAGAAGGAAAGGAAGTGGTACAAAAATACCTCGGGAGGAGACAAGAAACAAAATGTCAAGTACTTCAATGTTTATTTTTGGAAGCTCCATCATTTTGTTTTTAATTAATATCTAGTAACTCATCTCTAACAAACAATGCTTTCTTCCATACTCCTCTTCAAACACAGGCTATTTCCATTATGCATTCATTTCTCTAAGTATTTTTAATAAATAGTTTTTCTAGTAAGATGACTGATTTGTGAAAAAAAAAAGAGTTTGCTGTACAGCTGAACTGAGAAACAGGACCTTGTTCACTCTCACTAATGGATCAGCTGACAGTCAAAAACAGAGGTGTCCTTTCATCTGAAGGACAGCAGCTTAGTTAGCAGAATTCAATTAAGTTTTCAGGTAAATTCAACTAAAGTAATCAAAGTCTGTTATTTTAACAAAGAATATAAAAACCTATTAAGTCTCTTGGTTCAAAAGCTGTGAGAAATGTATAAATACAAACATGGTTCAAAAAGTAAGAGAAATGTGTAAATATAGACCTTTGAACACAGAGTACTTTTTTTCTGTAACAGCATTAAGCTGCCTGATGACCCAAATTCAACAGCAATGCATTGTATAGTCTTTATACAGTAACATGGCCAGCTCTGGCTATTATTCTTAACACTTCTTTCTTTACATACATTTTAAACAGTCTCCCTAAACTGCAAAGTAATACTGGTATTTGCTAGCTTTTGTCAAGTGGTATTGCAAAGATATTTTAAAGTAATTTATTTCCCGTGTTCACATTACCGCCTTGTGTTCATAAGAAATAGCTGCTGAAGAAGACACCTTCATGCTCCCATTTATTCCTTTTGCCTGATTGTAAAAAATGTTTCTTAGTAGACTTTTTGTACTGAAAATTATCACTTTGTCACTAATGATCTACTTTAACTTACTTCTAATATTTTGCTACATATTCACAAGCCTATTCTCATTTCTGAACTAAAGGCTTATTACCATATAATTACTTCTGATAAAAATAAGATTATCATTTCACTTAAAATGAAGTGTATGTGAAGTAATTCTATTAACTTTAAGGGGTGACACTCTGAACTTAAAGCGTAACTACACTTAGGCTCCAGTACTTAGTTTTTAACTCTCAAGGTTGTTAGTAAGCATCTGAGAAGTGCACAGAGGAGGAAAGGAAAAAAAAAAAAAAGAAGATCCCTGTTTCCCATTTTCTTAAATTCAAAGTGTTTTGGTATGGCAGTGTTGCACTGACAAAATATTGTAAGGAATAAATTCTTTATAAGCAGTTTCTATTTAAAATTCTGTATTCTCTTTTTCTTCAGATAGCAGCTACTGAAAAAAACAACACCATATTGTAATACTGAGTAGTGAACAATCACTATCACCCCCAGGCATTCTCTATGTAATGCAGTAGGAGCCTGTGTTTAAACACATTCTGAACGTCTGACACACACATGCTATACGATAAGCGTCTGTCATGATGGTGCTATCCTAGGGCCAAAGACTCTGAACTACTGCCTTAACCCACAGGTACGATTTTTGAAGATCAGGATTGAAATACAGTACCAATGGGAACAAGTAAAGATACTATTACCCTAGGAATTCATTACTGGATTATTCAATTGTGTCCTTTTCACAAACACTAAAAATTCCTTAAAAATACATAGAAGCCACAAGAACAAGAAAGCAATAGTTTTCACTCCCAAGACAGGGAAAACTGAAGGCTTGCAACTTCTGGCAACAGGCAGAAGGCTCCTTCTCACCTGCAGACCTGCAATTGCAGAATAGGTTCCCTGACAGCAGACTAGGGGAAGAAACCTCTGTTTGGGGCAGCATCATGAACAGGATGCAGCAGGTGACAGTGGTGGGAGATCCCTTCCTGCCAGGAAAGTGGCACCTATCTGCCACCAGACTCGCTGTGCAGGTAGGCTTGTTGCTTACAGTGGCACCACGAGGCCATCCGAGCAGTGGAGCAGGGATGAGAAAGGTTGTGCAGTCTCCTTTGGAGGTTTCCAAGGACCAGCTGAAAAAAACCCTGAGCAGTCTTCTCTGACCTCCAGCTGCCCCTGCTCTGAGGTGGCAGATGGACTAGAGACCTCATGAGGTGCCTTCCAACCTGAATTATTCTGTGATTCCATCACGGCAGAACATATTGCTCAAATTACTGGCAAACTGTGCAACTGCATCTTCCCTTAGCTACAGTGGCATTAGATAATGTGAAAAAATTTATGCCAGCCATCAAGGGCAACAAGCTGGCAACAGAAATTTGTACAAATCAGAGGGACGTGAAAAGCAGTTTGTCCTAAAAGTATATCATTACAATGTCTTTGCTTTGTAGCTTCAGGCCAGGACAGTTGAGGTGCTGCAAGAGATTTTATGCTTAAAATACAGCTGGCATACACATCAGCAACAAAATTCACCCTAGCTTCAGTAAAAACCCCTTACATTAATAAAGCCAGAATGAAAAGCAAGGGCAACTTTTATAATTGTGGCAGTACATTGCAACTGTGATACACCAAAGAGGCAGAGATAGCAGTAAGTGCAGTCCTCCAACCAACGGTTGCAGTCACAAATGCTGTTATCCCTCGCTCCTTAAATCCCAGCTTAACATCTTATTTCATTTATCCCCATTCACAAATCCCTTGGTTTACTCAAATACTTTGCCTCTGAGCATCCCTTCAAGGAAGGAGTGTGGAAACCACCCAAAGACTTTCTAGACTCAGCTTGAAACTTGCTCCAGGCTCTTAGCCAGGAAGCCAACAATGCCAATGTTCTCTGTGGAAAAAAATCCCACAGGAAAAGCATGAGGTTGGCACAGCCAGATCAGCACACTGTGTCCCTTTCCCTTGCACCCTCAGGAGTGGGTTAGCTCTGCAGTGAGCTTGGGTGGATGGCCACGCTCTCAAATCCCAGGTACAGGGAGCGACAAACAGGTAATTTCAGGCACCTGGTGTCAGTGTCAACCCACTGCTCTGATTCTCTGCCCTGCCCTTTTTGTAACCTGCCATTAAGTGCTAACAGGTCTAAAACATTTCCAAATCAGAGAGGCAGTATTTTACATGCCCTTTCCCCTTTGATCTGCACTGGCATAAAGAAGCTGTGTTATGCCCTTTAGAAGCAGTATCAATGATTTAAATGACTCCTTTTGGGGATGAACCCGCTTTATCTCCCTCTGCCTTCCTGATGTGAAATCTGGATGCCTAGAGTTGCATCCTGGCCCAGTTTCCCCACTGGTGACTGAATAGTATTTTAGACAAACTGCTTCAATGGTCAGACTGTTAAAGAAGCAGAGTAAACAACAATTACTCATTTTTGTTAGGAAGCTTCCTTCCCTTCCTATGGAAAGACACTGCGAGTAAATCAATACTAGCTGTACAGAACACTCTATTGCAGGAGTGCACCTGTAGAAGATAACTGTAGCTCTTTTAAAACTGTAGTCTTTTAAAAACGACTAATGTAAAACTCTGCCCATAAATAAATCTTTATGACAAAAAATATTTATGACTAAAACTATGGTTTTAGTAGATGTCTAACATCTCAATTTTATAATCAAGGCAAACAAGTCCCATGAGTACAGACTGAAATGTAAACACTCATCTTGGTCTTCCACCTGAAGAATGCTCTACCACAAATTTCTAAATAAGAAAAAAAAAGAGTATACAATATGATAAGAAAAAGAACCAGTAAGTTATTAATGTTGTTCAGCCATTGCTATAATCGATGAAACACTGATAATCGTTATTTACCAATAACTACAACCGCTAATGAGAAATTTCAGCTGAACAAAGATGCATGCATCTTATTTATTCACTTTATGCATGACTCAATACTTCCATTAGTAACTTATTCCAGGCTTTCTAGGCTCTGCCGTAGAACAGAGCCACTGTGCTCCCTCACCACCATTCCAGGGTATGGTCAGATTGATCAAACTGAGAATGTGAGATTTTCCACTTCTGCCTACATACAGACTCAGCCTGTACAGATACTTTCACAAGGAAGACTCCTGCTCAAATTTGACTCAAGCTGGTCACAGTTGCATTTACTACCAAGGAGTACACAGCTGGTGTTGCTACGAGGAATCTTAGCAAAAGGTTAGCACTGAAGAGATTTTTTTTGTTTTCCCTCTCTGCCACAGGATCCATGGATTATTTTAGGGTATTCCCATGATCTACAGATTTACAAAATCTAGCACAGGCAAGGTCCTGATCCATGGCTAAACCTCAAGCACTTCAGTAATATTTAAATATAATATGCTTTCTGCCTCTCTTTTTGAGAAACTTTATTTCTGAACTAGGGATAGCAACACTTTGTGACCTCAAAAGAGAGTTGCAATACTGCACTAATATCTTAAAAGACTTTCACAGTGTACATCAAGCAGAAAAGCCTATATATAAGCAAACACGTCATTTATCTGTACATGTCTACAACAAGCTGCTGGTCACATTATACTCCTAATGAAAAAATGTCAATGTCAGAACACCCACTAGGACAATTTTCACCCTTGCTGGTAGTCTGGGAAGAATTTACAAGGACTAATTGTACACAATGACTGGCTTTCCAGTTTGTAAAAATTCTGCCAGTTATGACCATGAGTGATGACTCTTTTGGTAAGGGGCCTTAGACTCACATGTTTTCATTATAACACCTGTGCCTACTAAAAATGCACTTAAATTTAATGTGTAAAAACTTCAGACTTTTTTAAAGCTATGAGCTGTGGAAAACATTGGAAGATTGAAACAGATTTCATATAATATGTTTATCTAGTTAGGTATCTATTTATTGATCTAATGTGTGTGTTCACACAAAATACACAAATGTTACACAAAAAGTATATAGTAGCAGATGCTTTACACAGATTAAATGTTATTTTTATACATCTCTGAAGTCTCTGCCTCATATTAATACAATGGATTGTCAGAATTTTCCATTGTTCCACTTCAAAGCATGCAATTATATTACCTTAATTGGAAGCACTGATGTGTTTTCACGAAGGATGTTTATTTGTATTCTGACTACTGAGATATAAATATTGGACCATTTGCTATATTTAGTTTTCTACTTACATGAATTTTTGTTCTCTGCATTTTATCTTTACAAACTATCATATTGAGTGTATTTCCAGTGCAGGAACTATGAAATTAAACTAATATAATCTAAAAACTTTTTCTTATTGGGATCTCTGATCAATTCTTTACAGTCAAGGAACATGTTAACTGCAGAGCACAGCAGTGAGAAGTGCCACAACTTTTTGATGTGAATTGCAGCAGAATCAAACAGGTTAGAAGTTCATACACTGAAGAGCTGGCATCCATTAATCCGAAGGACACTTACAAAGTTTATGTGTAATTTGTTCTCAATACAGTCAACATGGATACACAGAACTTTTTATAGCTTCATTATTAGTAAAAATAAAATGTATCTGAGACATTCTGAACTGTTGGGATGAGAATGTAATCCTTCTTTCAGGATTTTTCACTTAGACAACATTCTCACATCATCATACAATATCTGTATCAAATTACACTAACCCTTTTCTAAGCCCACAATAAAAATACATTACTTTGCCCTGCACTTTGTTTACTGTAATACAGTTCTGATTATCATCATATATAGAGAGGTCTGCACACGGCTTGACAGTACACTGACACCTGCGGTCAATGGCTATGAGAACTGTGTCTATTCATTAGAGAAACAGTCTTACATTTCACTCCATGGAACATGCCCTCTAAGAGTGTTTTTCCTCAGATAATTTGCTATTAACTGAAAAAACCATAATTCAAAAACATTTCAAGATTACTTATCAGGTCATAGCATTCTAGATTTATCATTTAATTAAGGTTTTACTCCACAAAAGGGTATATCTTTGGGCTTCACTTTGACCATCTAATGTGCAATAAATGTATTACTGAGGGTTTAGACTTGCTTGGTTTTTGGTCTCCTGGTGATTTACAGTTGAATTTGCATAACAGCACCTATGAGACCATTTCAGAAATGCAATTCCCATCACAAGTCTAAAAAGTGCACATGAAGTACCTAGCTGTAACCTTATACAATCACATCTGTTCACCTTAGAATTGTCTAATTTGACCTTTTGAATTTAGCTGTTTTTCTTGATATTCACCCAGTGTTCAGTCCAATGAGAAAAACATTTTGGATTTCTCACAATGTACATCAAGAGATGAAATGTCATTTCTCTGGGGGATGATCAGAACATGTTTAGTGTTATGCTTGCATTAGTTGACACAAGTGCTGATTAGATGAAAAGGTCTGTGGCCATCCTAAACCGACAGTATACAACAAAGCGCAGGTACTAATCATGCTTCCCCTTTAGCTTGGAGCATAAAAATAAGTGAAGAAGAATAAAATGAGGAATAAACTATCCAAAGTCTGAAGGAGACTAAAAATATGAAGATCTCTGACAGCCCCATAGCCCACGGAATCATATCCATATTCTCAGTACTCTCCTGACATGCTGAGATTTTATTTTTCAGAGGCAACAACAGGAATGGCATCAAAATAGTATGAGGCAGTATCCTGGACTTCCCAGCGAAACTTCCCTACAGGATCCCAAAGTCTACCTTCTAGGTGTGTTCAGAAGATTTTGCAAATCCTGAGATTTTTATGAACCCTTGTCTCACTGTCTCATAGCTTCTTCTTCCATAGGAGAGGAAAACAGACTCGCAGACAGCAGCAGAGTTTTTACTTTTCACAAGATGTGGAAGGCAAGAAAACACCCCTTCTAATTTGGTTAGGAGTGGACTGCTGTTAAAGCCACAACATTAGAGTACCATTACTGAAAAGTCATTTTTGCTGATATGCAGATAAATCAGAGGCTTTTCCCTTGAGCAGTGATCTCCTTCTTTGGAATGAGCATACGTATAGCAAGGAATTGGATAGTTTTGTTTGCACAAATGGTACGGATCCCACAAACGGAACTCATCTAACAAAATGTGCATGTGTTCCTCTACTTTCCCTTTCTCTGAGTTCATCTGTGTGTTAGATGAGTACTGTATGAACAAGGCAGGTGACATCTCTATCACAGGCCAACCTAGTACTCGAGTATTTTACTACCTCGAGATGCCACTAACCTGCTGCAACCAAAATCATTGGTAGCAGCAGGTGTGGGAGAGGGCTGTCATTGAGAGAAAGGAAATGCTTTTGTTAACCAAGCTTAGACACAGAAATACTGTCATAATAATAAGAACCGTTTTCAGCCTTTGCCAAAGCTTTTATGAAGGAGCAGGTACAACTACACGGGGACAAAGCAACTCAAGGTTCCATGTGCCAAGGTACAAAAATATGTAAAGGTAGGTAGAAATGTGTCAGTCAGGTAAACAGGAAACATCCCTCTTCTGGTATGATCCAGGCCAGCTACATTGTATGACTGTTCTCACTGCATGGGGCAGAAACTAAGGCACCTCTCTTCTCAAAAGTCTCTATCTTTGATATATAGACAGACTTCCCTGCTGAAGAATTATTATCATGTTATACCTAATACGTGTTACTGAACTGGATGAGACACTAGAGCTGCTTTAACTTTGCTAGCATTTATAGTGATATAAATGTCCTTTTAGCAGTAAAGTTCCTCCTTTAGAAGAGCTCCTTCTCATTCTTTGTGCATCACTAATGGCTTCAGCTCACTGGAGAACGGATCCAATCCACCGGAATCAGTTTTCAATGATGCAAAATGCAATCAAATCAAGGTACTGCCCTAGGATATCAGCTACAGAAAAGATTATAAAAGATGTTTCAAATTTTAATTTCAGTGCAGTGAAGTTTTTTATAAGAGTTTCTCTAGGTGCCTCTGCAGAAAACAGGTGAGGTAATATGATTCCTACCAATCTTGACAACTTCCTACAAAAAAACCCCACAATCAGACAAACCCCACAATGTACTTTCACCATCTGCAAAAGCTGAAAACATCAGTACGCTTAACAGATGTGACTCTGCAATTCCTTGAATATCCCAAGAAGTCAGGCTATAACACTCATATCTTTAAAACTAAATTTACTGGATTTGCTATTAAACATATAAAAGATACTGGTTTAGGTAAGTATGAGATAAGGATATTCTTTTTGTTTGGCTAAAGATTCTTTAATGTAAATTAAGCAACACATGACAATGTGTGGCTGTGTGAGACTGCATGACCTCCCATTTTGTGAATTTTAAACAGGAACAATGCACGAAGCATTGCTTCACTTTAAATGAAACAAACAAACAAAAAAAAAAGCCAACATTCCCCATGGAACATGTAATATGAGCAAAGGTCTCTACAAGTCCCTTAACGATGGAACAAATCTTTATATCGCAAGCCATAAGGATGATTGAATGGTTCCTCTGTAAAATGTGTAAAGATATACAGGGGAAAATATTTTAGAAGATGCCATACTAAATTAGCAGTTTCATGTCTGTGAAGGAAATCTAAGGAAAATCTATCTACAGAGTAGATTTTCACTTTATTACAGTATTAATTATACTGTATATAAAAATTATACATTCATTAAAAACAATGACTGTTTTATAAAATGTGGTTGTTTCTGCTGCTTTTTCTCTTAATGAACCCAAACAGACCTACTGCTAATATTAATGTTTTATACATAAAAACTAGGAATAAAATATATATGGGGCACAAGCCTGGTTTTGCTAAAATTACTTGACAGCACTCTACAGAATCAGGACCCATGTATGTTTTGGCCATACAAATTAACTGAACTTAAAATACTAAATCTTGAACATTTCCAGAAACTATACCTCATAGTACCAAGTATAATAGCTAACTTAACATTTCATTAAAATTATTCATTTAAGTAGCAGTTATCATTGATTTAAGTAGCAGTTCTTATTATTTAAGAATTCATCATAGAGAATGCTTTTCAGGAATTTCTTTTTTAGTTGTTTTGTAATTAAAATATTCTCAAGTGGAGATTTTTTTTAATACTACTCAATTAAATAAAATTTTATACTTTACGCATCTCATTTTCTTAAGGGAAATTTGTAAATCATGCATTTATTACCCAATATTGTTCTATTTTTTAAATTACTGTCAAATTACATATGTCTGGTAACTCCCTTTGAAGTAAATGAGTAACATTTATTCTCAATAAAGCTTTCATTTTAACTAGGCACATTAGATATCATTAGCACAAATTCATTATAAATTATACTTCAGATTTCATACAGAGTTATTTACCTAGCCCTTTTCTATATTTGAAAGTTAACTAAGATAATATTAGTTTTAGTAAATGCCCTGCAGTTACCCAGATATTAATATGAAATTATTTTTCCTTGTTTTCTATTATATTCACAAGGCATAAATATATAATCTAGGTTTATTTCACAAGTATTAAATTAAGTTCTATATTTATTTTCATTCTAATGATATATCTAAATTTATAAGTGTAATTTAAAATGATGCATTACAAACTACTATTTTGAATGTAACTAATTACAAAAGGTACATGAATTCTAAATAATTGCCTAAATATAAATGAAATTAATGCTGTTTTATATGATCCTCCTTTAAAAAGTGATTTCTGCTTAATGTACTGCTTTCAGCTTCATTTGTTATTGTTGCAGTACCTACATCCATTACTTTTAGTAAATTCATAGAAAACTCATAATTTCTGCTCTGCATCCAGCATGGATACGAGTACTGATAGGAGCTGTTGTCACTCTGCCGAGCTGGAAGCTCTGCAACGGCATACAGGATGTTTCTTGTACTCAAATCATACCTGTTGTGCTGCTCATTGAAAGCTGCTAACATGTCTGAATTGTACACAGGAGCTGTCAAGCCCTGCACACAAAAGTACAAAGGAAAGAGCAGGACACAGAGAGGAAGAAGCCTCAGTCTTTCACCAACAGCTGTACTACCAAGTCACCCTGGCGAGGCAGCTGGAGAAAGGAGCCCACACTTTACTGCCGCACTTACGTGCTCTGGATCTTGCCTGCTCCTGGGCTTCCGTGGAGACCAAGACCCACTCCCACCAGGGCACTAGTTGGGCTTTGCTTCCGCCTCTTCTCAGCCACCTTCTCCCCAGAGGAGAGGCACAACCTTGTACCAAGAAGCAGGGACGGTGAGCAAAGGGAGTAAGTGATGAGCTGATAACAGCACACCATGTGTTGAGGCTGTATCAAGCACAGCTGGGCTCCCAGCCATGACTACACACCCCTCCCTTTGCCTTCATCACTCCTGCACCTGCACTGTGGCCCTGAATAGGGAAAACACAAACAAGGAAGGGAGATAAAAGAGTATAGAAGGAGAAAGAACTCGTGCAGTCTCTGCATGGGCCATAATTTGGCTTCAGGTAGCTCAGCTATGTATATAAAAGAAGGAAGTGTAACTGAGAACATTGCCAAAATTTCTACAACGTGGTTACAGCAATGGCGGATAAGGGAAGAGCAACTGACATCATCTACCTGGACTTGTGCAAAGCATTTGACACTGTGCCACATGACATCCTTGTCTCTAACTTGCAGGTACATGGATTTGACAGATGGACCACTCAGTGGATAAGGAATTGGCTGGTTGGTCACACTCAATGAGTTGCTGTCAAGGGCTCAATGTCCAAGTGGAGAGCGGGGATGAGTGGTGTTCCTCAGGGGTTGGTATTGGGACTGGCGCTCTTTAACATCTTTGTTGGCAACATGGACAGTGGGACTGAGTGCACCCTCAGCAAGTTTGCTGACGACACCAAGCTGTGTGGTGCGGACGACAGGCTGGAGGGAAGGGATGTGCCATCCAGAGGGACCTGGACAGACTGGAGAGGTGGGCCCATGCAAACCTCATGAAGTTCAACAAGGCCAAGTGCAAGGTCCTGCACACAGGTTGAGGCAATCTCAAGCACAAATGCAGGCTGGGTGATGAGTGGATTGAGAGCAGCCCTGCGAAGGACTTGGGGGTACTGGTGGATGGAAAACTGAACGTGACCTGGCAATGTGCACTCACAGCCCTGAAAGCCAACTGTATCCTGGGCTGCATCAAAAGAAGTGTGGCCAGAAGGTCGAGGGAGGTGATTCTCCCCTTCTAGTCTGTTCTCGTGAGACCCCACCTGGAGAACTGTGTTCAGCAGAGAAAGACATAGACCTGTTGGAGCAAGTCTTGAGGAGGCCATGAAGATGATCAGGGGGCTGGAGCATCTCCCTGATGAGGACATGCTGAGAGAGTTGGGGTTGTTCAGCCTAAAGAGAAGACTCTGAGGAGACATTATAGAGGCCTTCTGGCACTTAAAGGGGACCTACAGGAAAGGTGGGGAGGGACTCTTTATCAGGGAGTGTAGGGATAGGACAGGTGTCCCTGCCCATGGCAGGGGCGTTGGAACTAGATGATCTTTAAGGTCATTATAGAGGCCATTATAGGCCTCATTATAATGACCATTAAGGTCATTATAAGGACATTATAGAGGCCTTCCAGTACTTAAAGGGGGCCTACAGGAAAGGTGGGGAGGGACTCCCCACAGGTGTCCCTCCCCATGGCAGGGGGGTTGGAACTAGATGATCTTTAAGGTCCCTTCCAACCCAAACCATTCTATGATTCTATTCTAATTTTTCTGTCAGAAAGATTTATGAGTTTTGTTTTGTTTTGTTTCCATAGAAATGCCAGGAATGAATAATATCACTGAAGCAGGAACAACAGAATAGATGTGCAACATGACCCTTATAATTAAGTAAAGGATGCAAATGGCAAAGCTAATGAGGGAGAAAGTACATTCATGATCACTTTACCTGTTTTCTTTAAATATTTGTTTTCTCTGTTTACATTTAGATATTTTTCCTTTCCTGCCCACCCCAAATTAGATAGGAAAGAGGAGCCAGTGTTCAGGTAGGAAAGGAAGCTAGAACTCCAGCTGTGCCTGCAGCTAGAAAAGCAGTATGAAAGAGACAAAAGAATTCTTGTGCTCTTAAAAACAGCAAAACAGCAACAAAGGTCAAAACAACCTTTTCCCTTTGCCTTCCCTTTTCAATCTTTGTTTCAAATGGGCAAATCACTTCAAAATGACTGTTCTCAATCACCAGACTCACAAGATTTATTCTGTCCTCTGAAACCCCAAGAAAATATATGAAAAAGCTCAATATGAAATGTAATATGGTCTGATTTTCAAAAGCTATCAGGAGCCACAATTTCTGAGACCTGCAGGTGTTCAGCAATTAAGTATAAAACCTTACTCAGCTTTGTTAACCTAGTTGCTACATTTTTAAGAAGAATTTATAAGGTAATAACTTCAAAGAGCTGAAAGTTCTAGAAATAAGGCAAGAAGACATAATCAAAGTTTTTGTCTATTAATATTTTTTTCTTTTGGTTCTATCAATATTGCAGAATTTCTTACCCATTCTTACTAGAAACTTGGCCAAGTTTTTTAGTATCTTATAAATCAAAACTGATTTGAATAAATTTTCCCACCAAAAGTTAAGAACAACTGGCATGTTACTGGACAGGAAATGAAAAAAAACAATCAAGTCTCCATGTGAAATAGAAGGTAGGACTTCATAATGTTATTTCATTGAACCTCAAGTACAGGGAGATAAACTCTGGGTTTGTAAAACTTGGGCTGTCCTCACTGTTTTTCAAACTATGTGGCACCACTGCTGCCTTTGCAGTAATTTCCCACTATCAGAGCTGAGCTACTCCTTGAGCAGAGTCAACCTTAGAGTTGTAGATGAATTCTGTTGCAGGGTTAGTCTTCATCTTCACCAGCTGCATCTGCACTACTGAGCTTGGCAGACTTGAGCTCAGATCTCAAGACCAGATTTGCGACCCATACCTACTATGTCTGTCAGAAGCATCATTGGCCTCATGGTTAAAACACTTCATATTTCTGGGTAAAATCACCCAGACTGTTGCAGCACTCTCACCAGTACACTTTGTAGACCATGTTTTAACACGCCCTAGAAAACGTTCACTGTAAGAAGTTCCTGGTATGAATAATTGTGGCTGCTAAGGATGCTACACTTCCAGCCGCCTTCTGGCTTCTGCTGGAACTTACTAGTTTATGTAAAACACAGACAGCATCACCGAAATTACTTCCATGACAATAGAGTCATTATTTGGTGATACCTGCAGATTGGTATCCACAACAACAATTCCAAAGTCTGGGGTGATGTTACTCAAATAAGCCTTGTCAGAGCCTCTAAATACCACACAAAATTATTTTTTTCTTTTTTCTTAGGGTAGTATAGTGAAAATATTGGATATAAGTTCATCTCCTATACAAGCTCAACAATTTTATGATTTTCACAAGAAATCACAATGTATCCCAACAACTCACTTTTTACCCACATTACTATTATTTGGCACACTTAACCCTTCTATTAGCATTTTTGAAAAAAAAACCCTGTTTTCTGTTATAGACTCATGTCCAGAGGCAATAAAATTCTCCTCTCAGTGCCCTGAATTACCCCTGGAAAAACCCACAAGTGATAACTGACTCATTCATGTAGTTGTTGCCAAATCAGAAGCTCACTGCACATCTTCATGTGTGGGCAATCAAAACTATCTGTGCAGAGAAAAGCCTTTATGTCACTACAAATGTAAGTCTATGTGCTATTTTCATTAAGTCACTTTCATTAGCTACTTTCACATCTCTCAGGTTGACTGTGGCCCACTTTCAACACGGCTGCTTCCTATGACCTGGAATGGTGACAGTGGAAGCTCATCCTCCTAAAAAAGCTCTTATATTTTTATGAAAATTCCCTTTTCTTATGAATTATTTAGTGCCTCAGACTTTTTAATGTTGATTTTTTTTTTTAATGGAAATTTAAGAGGTACCCAAAAAAACGCATTCAGAAAATAACAACTTGGCTAATGTAAAGTGCCAGGATAACATTAGCTTTACTGTTACAAATTAACTTTATTCACATTATAAAACACAACTAAGAAAATAATGTAAAAAAATACTGTACGATAAAGTAAAAACAATACATAATTAATGCCATAATAAAAGAGCAATATGATGGAAAACTGTAATGGAACTAAATACAGCACTGTGAAATGCAGCCCATAAATGTGCATAAAATATGCATAAAGGTGCAACTGCTCTCAGCCTGGTCACACAAAGGAGGATTTCATGAAGTGACTAATGGTTCACTTGTTCCAACCTGTAGTCAAGGAAAGTACTGAGAGACAGAAATTTTATTTGTCACTTGAACCACTGGTATTGACTGAAAAAAGAGTAAAGCATCAGAGAAGTGGTAAGGGGAGGGTGGGGGCAGAGGGGCTGCCAAGAAAGCTGAAAGAACATATGAAGTACTGCAGTCAGCGGTGGAAAGTTTTACTCTATCATCATTTATTCATACCATGGTAGTACCTAAATACCATAATCAGGGATCAATGCCCTGTTATGACAGGCTCTCTGGAAACATTTTTGTTAAAGGCAGTATCACCATCTAATTTTATTTGGTATATTTTCAATGCCATTCTAATTACTCGTCAGTGTACAAATCATCAACCAGAAAATACAAGAGAAGTGTTATATGGTATTTTTGCTCTTTGGTATTTTAGAATAATACGTAACAGAAGTTAGGGGTCTGTTTAATTAATTTGGTAATTACTGCCCGATGCCATAAAAACATGAGAAGAGGTACAAACAATATCTTTAATTACAGCCACTGATCAGGATCAGGGCCACAGTGTATCCCAGGTACACACTGAGTACTGTTTTTTACAAAGATCAGTTTACTCAAGGACTCTGGTGCACATGTCAGACCTGGATATCTTTCACATGCTGAACATGAGACTAACAAGAGTTGAGTTTTACTCAAGGAGGAGAATGAAGATTTCTGACACTGATTGCTAAATTTCCCGTGTTATGCTGGGTTTCTCAGTACTGAAAAGATAATCCATGACCCCCCTTTTTAAGCTGTATCCATCTTCCTTTCCTTTGTTTATTTGCCCATTGGCATGGACAGATACCCGATTTCACACACATAAAAGTGGGATGCATAGCTATCTGCCTAAATAACTTGAAATCCTGATCTTAAATAATTTTGAGAATTAATAGTTGAGATGCAGAGTAATTTCTAGTTTACAGAGTTTCTGTTCCAAGCTAAGATGTTGCTATACTGAATCATGTATGGCTGTTTTATCTAATACTGTTTAGAAAAATATTTATATTTTTCAGAATCATAATATGACATATTCCCAACCAACTCAACATACAAGCTGTGTATTAGATCCCCTTCCTGAAGCCAGTGTATAAACAGAAAGAGAGACAGATTTTGTTTTAAGATGAATTATGGGAGAGTGGGCACTTGGAAAGAAATGTGGGCAGAAATGCTTTCTTGAGTACTAGAAAAATAAAGTCATATCACTGATGACAGTACAGCACATTTCCTATTACTTTACGAACACACTGCAGCACCATAAAAAAATTAAAGCAATAATTAGAAAAAAAGACTGTATTATATAGAATAATATGATAAAGAAAGAAAACCTGGCTTTGACTAGGATGAATTGTGCTTCTTAAACCCACTATGATTATTTGAAATGGTAAACAAAACAGTGGATAAAGAAGCAATGAATATGATATACTTATGACTTTTGAAAGGCTTTTGATAAAGTTCCTCACAAGAGACTATTAAGGAAATTTAGTAACCACAGGGTAAGAGGTAAATTTTTGTCAGTGATTAAAAGCTGGTTAATAGGCAGGAAGCAAGCAGTAGGAATAAATAGCCCATTCTCAGTATAGGAAAGATTAATAGTGGGATACCCTAGGGACCAGCAGAAAGGCTAATATTGTTTAATATATTTAATTATGGTGAGAAATGGGCCAAAACAAAACCCACAGTTCCAAATATTTCTGAACGCAGCAAGGTTTGAAATCAGAATCTGGCACTCAAAACTTGTAGCTCAGACTACTTTCAATAAAGTGGTTAGAAGAAAATTGGGAGGAACATCACAGAAACACAGAAACTTAATGAACCTGGTCCAGAAAATGCAACATTACATGAAACACACTGTCCAAAAACTCTGTATTTCATGATTGGCTGATGTTATTTAAATATATGTTAAATTGCTTTAATCATTCAGGATACTGACTAAAGGTAAGCTCTTCAGATTACTGCACCTTCTTGACCTAAGCATTCAGTTGAAGTTCAGAACTCTGTCAGGAGAATAAATTTCTTCTCTGTTCCCCTTCTCTAAAGAAACTGATGCAATGCTTCTTTCTTCAAAGGCATGTGCAAAATCCTGCTCCTGTTTTAGAGCAACAATCCTCTCAAGCTCTTTTGTTCATTTGTTTATTTGTTTAGGGCCAAACTAAAAGCATACTTGCGGGGGTGGGGTGTTGGATTTGTGTTTGGTTTGGGGTTGGGGGAGACAGGGTTGTTGCTTTTCTTCTGTCTTCTCACCAGTTTCTTTCATTTTCTTGTCATTTCTTTGCAGACAAACTTTCACAAACCACCAGTCAAATCAGTGACTGCAGATACTTTTTGCCTTTCTGGTTTTGGAAGAATGCAACTGAGACTATTATGTCTAATACAGCATTGTATAAAGAATATAAGGGTAACATAAAAGAAGTTAATAGTAACTGAGTAAATCTTTTGACAATGTATTTTAAATTAGACCTGTGGTGCAAAAGGCAAGAGACAGAATTCAGTGGTCTTGATAGACTCCTCAGCCCTATGTTCTTGTTGCCCTTACTCACCTGACAGCAAACTTACTGTCTTCTCTGTCTTTGTGAACTTCTGTAACTTTTGTATTGAACTTCTACAACAGTTTAAATTGCAGAGTATATATATAAGCAGTCTATATTTTGCACACCTTCTGAACCAAGAGAATAAATTCTATAATACATTATTAAAAACAGATCTTCTCTCTAATGATAGATCTGAGATGAGTTGCAAGATGTAGAACAGGTGAATATATGAGATTAGTGAGTTGTGTAACAGGTCTCGCTTAGCATGGATTTATTGCAGAATCCTATCACTATATGCTGCATACTGGAACTTATCGTATCCTAGTACATAATATTTCAGAGATGAATGAAAAGAATGGGAGAAATCTAATTCTTCACAGCTCAAGAGGGCTCACTGGCATTAGGAATTTAATTTGGCTGCATCACTGGGAGGAAGAAGGGAAAGCTGCAGGGCAGTACTGGGAAGAGGAAGGAAGAAAGAAATACAGTCCCTTACCCTGGGCAGTACACAGCTCAGAAGTTGGAGGGACTCTGTGTGCCAGTGTCTAAAAGCAGCAGAGAGTGGGAGCAGATTATAGTAGATGAAAGAGCTATTCACTTCTTTTCTTGTCTTTTTTCAACCATAGTTGAGAGAAGGATGATTAAGAAAAACAGCACCTGCACCCATAGCCATGGAGATCTATCCAGAAAAGCTGCTAGAAAGTAATTAATTTTTTTTGCTGCATAAGTATTTTAGTTTTTAATAACATATTCTACATAATGGAAAACCCCTGCCCAGTTTAACAATGCAAGTCAAATTTGCAGAAAATTCTGATGTTCTAGAGAGGACAGTGCGTGGATATGCTATATTGGACATAGTTGAAATTACATTCACCTGTGCCTATGCTCAACTGCACTGGTAAATAAAAGAGGTTTTTCTAATACAGACTGAAATGAAGCAAGGAAGAGCAAAAAGAACAACAAAGTCTGCAAAGCTGCCGCTTTAGAGTCTGTATTGCTGTCCAGCAAAAGCAGTTAATAAGAGTGTGTTAACACACAACATTACAAATTAAAATTGACAGGCAAAGGACTTAAATATCTCTGAAAGGGATCCTATTCAACACTGGTTTTGAGCATTCATGTAAAATTAAATGTAAGGAGTCACCTGCAGCCATGTAATTATTATAACAGTCTCTAGGACAAACCTGCTAACTTAAATGATTACAAAATCCCTGTGCATAATGCAGCTTTCTTGGTCAGAAAATCAATCACCTGCATATTTCAGAGAAATATTTACATACTTGGAGGTGAAAAATTAAGTTTTTACTGCTTTTTGGAAATTTCTGTTACTTCTACAAGAACAACACAGCAAACAGCACTTGGGATGGCATTTATTCTGTGTATTCATCTCCTTCCTTCATGGGCCACTGGGAAAAAGAAGATTGTTTTGAAACTCCTCTAACACTTGCCCTGATGCATCAAGCCCATTGATTACATTCTGGGTTTCTACCTGCAAAAACCAGGAAGGATCTGATGCACAGACCATCACTAAAAATGCCCAAAGACATCTGTCTCAATTGCAGCATTCAATTTTGTAACTTCATGCTGTAGTGTATCTCTTCACTAGTATTCATGCCAGTGAATGCTAAAACTGTATACGTGCAATGGCACAACATTCCTTCCAAGCTAATAGAATTAATATTCCCCATGTCTTAGTTTATTGGGCGTACTACACTGTCATGCTCAGCTGGTGTCTTGCTAACATTGTGCTGTGCATGGAGATACACAGCTAGCAATAGACACCAATGCCCTTAGTTGAGATGAAGAATTTGGGGGGGTAAAGAAGGATGCACAGTATATACAGTCTATCTATTAGCAAAATCTTTTTCATTTGTTTGACACTACGCCAAGAAAAAATCAGCTGATAATTCTTGTTTAGATACATGAAAGTAGTTAGTTCGGTGCAAACTAAACTGGTATTTTAAAACAGTTTAGTAATTTTTGCATTTGAGTAGGGAGAATATGTTACATCATAAACAAAAGAGCTACTTTACTTCAAAAGTACATTACAATTAACCATAATAGCCCCTCATTTTATGAAATGAATCTTGAGAGAAAGCACTAAGCTTTGTGTGTCATCATAGCAAAGTCTGCAGGGAAATGACATACAAGCTTTCAACACCTTAAGAAAAATTAATTACATGAAATAAAACAGACCAAATGGCCAAGCATAAGGAGTAGCATCAGTAGTATTGACGAGTTGCTGTATAGCAAAATTCTCCCATTACCACTTTGTTCGACTAACTATACTATGTAATTATAACAAGCTCTCTTGAAAGTTATCATTGCATGTTGAGCTGCTTAAGGTCTTTAACTAATTGCAAGTCACTCCCATGGATCTCAAGTACAGATGACATCATTTCTAAGTGGAGAAGACTGGGGTAAAGACATGGAGCCATGCTCTTTTTCTACATTTCTAATATTTCTATGTATTGTAAATTACTACTTAGATCAATTGATGCTTTCATCTATTATTAAGGATTTAATGGATTCTCTTCTGTTGATTACACTTGAGGTAAGATGCAGGACATTCTCAGCAGAAGGTGTGTTACTCAACATCTCTCTTATTAGTGATTTGCTAGTGGAAACCTTAACAGCACATTTTTTTGCGTGTAGTTCAGTGTTCTCTCTTCAGGTTTGAAACTCAGACACTGCTTAGAAAAATGCCTGTTCATTTTACAATGTTATCTTTTAATGTTATTTTAAATGTTATCTTTTCAAACAGTAATTGCTGTTTTTCCTCTTCCTTTCTTTGGAAATTGTGCATCTGCTGAGAATATTGTGTGGGCCTTAATCTATATAGGTTATCCCTTCAACGGGTCAGGGTCCACAGTACTCAGTCATTTAGAAATTTTTAGAACCTCTTGATCTGCATCTTTACAGATAGAATTTTAGCAAGTAAATGTTAAATCTTTACATGCATAAAAGGATATATTCCCATTTCTGATCATATGGGACAAGTCTTAAAAGGAAGCTTTTACAAAGTTTTGGTAGTTTTGCATCTGGTCCTTCTTGAGTCAAAAGAGAATATTGACACATTCTGAATGCAGCTCTCATGGTTGCAGTGTGCTTTATTAATACACAGTCAGACCTACCATCAAAAGAACCAACTTGGACCAGAAGAGACTCCCTTTTGACTCAGCAAGAATCAGACTGTAAATAAGAATATAAAAAGAGAACTGGTAGTACTAGCCTGGGTCAGAAGCCAGAAGATGAATGAAATTAATTCAGCTGCTATTGTACTTAAAAATTCATCTTATATTTTTCCGTGCTAGCTCATGAGCTTTGACTGCTTACATTACCCCTGATTATGGAGTCATCAGGGAATCTGCATATCAAAGATTCAGCTTTGGATCTTTTTCCCCTAGAAAATCATCTATTTCTGCAGGTAATGACACATAGCTCCAGGTGTCACAACTGCAGCTTCCTGTATTCACCATCCTCACTTTTTTCTGACACCTTTTGTGCTGCAAAGTGTCAGTCTGGTTCTGCTCACTGGCTTTTGCCTCAGGACCATATTCTGCACAAACGCTGTTCACCTTTAGCTACTATCTCCTGCATGGGACTGACTGGCAGTACTGTCTTTATTAATGACATTTATTATCAAGTATCTTCAAGGACAATAATTGGGGGGGGGGGGGGGGTGGTGTCTGCAGAAACACACTCAAAGCTTGATTTTAGTTTCTTTTCATTCTCATTTACAAAAACAGATTAAAAAAAAATTAAGGTGATACAAATGAGAAGAAAACTGCCTGTGTCCACATCCTCTCTTGCTCAGAGGCCAGGTGCAAAAGCCAATACACCTTAGTGTGTCACAAAATAAGACAGAAGTATTCTTGTGGCCCTATACTTATCCACCTCGCTTAAAAGTTCACAGGTGATGAGGAAGAATACATCTTACACTGGCCAAGAATGGGAACTGCTAGGAGCCCTGCAGATACAATTCTCCATAGCTCCTGATAGCATGTACAGCTCTATAGACGTTTGTAATCTAGGCAGAAACTCCTACAGCTTTGCCTGGAATATGCAAAAATAAATGTTATAAGGAAAATAAAAGCCTCTAAAAGTAATTATTTTGGGGGAGGGAAAATGTAAATATAGCATCAGTGTTTCTCATATTATTGCTACTTTGTATCTTTAGGAATACACAAGTCCATTTTGTTCTACTTGATTGGACTTTTTTTTCCATGTATGGTTGAGCACAGAATAAACAGGCTCATAACTGTCAGCGCATAAGTTACTGCCAATGTTGCCTTGGGATCACATTAACTTATATACCTAATTTTTCTTCTTTTTAAATTTTTTTTTTAATTAATAGATTTTCTTACATGTATACATTTAGCATTTTCTTGTTTAGCTGACATGGTCTCCTTTTGGGGTTTCCCCTGTGGGTGTGGGAGAAAGAGATTGATGAATTATAATTTGATGAAGGTAGTTATGGTAGCAGAAACTGAGAAATGGAATATTTGCAAAATGCCAGAGGTGAAGGAATAGGATACACATGATTAAAGTTGCTATAAAATCAAAGCTGTCAAAGCAACAATAGCAGTAAAAGAGAAATATTCTAGCAATGTTGGCTTCCCCAGAACATCCAGTGGTGCCATGAAGCATATTATTTAGGCAAATCTGTTAGGAGTATAGGAGATTTGGATTGGTTATTTCTCTGACTACAAAAAACATATGTTGAACTATAAACATTGTTTGCTCCAGGAATTTAATCCAGGACAACTGGGGATTGCAATTTCCTAATAGCATTCACAGTGCAAACATTTACAGCAGCCTATACGAGGACTGACTGACTGAATGAAAGAAAGGTAAAGGACCTGGAGACCAGACCTGGAGAAATAAAAGTGCAGCAGAAGAACCAGAGAGAAACTGGCTTAGCAAAGGACTGAAGTAAGCAGAGTGCAAATGCTGTCTTTAATATAAAGTACATTTCATTGTGGTCAAATGTGTACAGTCAGACTTTTGGAGTATTGGTGGCTCAGTCACCAACGCCTCAAGTAAGAAGGGGCAAAAGAGCAACTAGAAGCCAACTTGGCTCTTAAATATAATCTAGGAATTTATGGGTTTTTAAAATATAATTTTCTCCTTTGAAACTTTGTTTCCAAATTTGTTGACAAGAATTTAATGCTTGTTGCTAGAAGTTTGTTTTCAGCGTTAAGATTAGGAATGACAGAGGAATGTGTCCAAAACACACCATTTCTTTGGAGGCAAAAAAAGCCCCTAAATGAAGTTCTGTGCGTGCAGACAAAACCCTGTGGGCAGCTCTAAGACTGGAGAATCTCAGGAGATATACATATTGCTACGTATCAGCTAGTGTCCCTCTGGCAGAAGGTGAGGAGGCAATGGGGAGACAGTTCCCATACAGGATAAACTCATGTTGTTCCTTTTTTCTGTCTGCTATGAATAGCTATTGAGAAAGAACTGAACTATATTTTATATATTCCCTTCAGAAAAGAACTTAAGGGAATATCAAAAGAGGATGATGACTGCAAGAGGAGGCAAGAAAAATATTAGGAATTAAATGATTTAATATAAGTGGCAGAAAGAAAAACATAGCGAAAACTGCTTTTTAGTTACTTAAAGATGTCAGTATGAAGCAGGGGCTACAGAAGAATAAAACAGACATGTTTTCAAAAAGAGAGCACAGAAGCTGCTGAATGCTTCTTCCCTGCTTGTAGTTCAGATCGAGCAGCTTTATCTGCTAGCCCAGGGAAACAACACATTCCTCGCACAGAAAACCTCAAAAGGTGCAGGACAAGGCTGGAGAGCAGTGATGATGAACAGATTTGGTGTCTAGTGTCACATTTATTGTTGAAAGATCCATGCCTTATTGCTCTTTTGTGCCAGTCCAGATTTCTGACAGCGCTGAAGTTGATGCTGTTGCCAACGGTTTGCAAGAAGGCTGTGAGAAAACTGACAAAAAAATTTCAGCAGAACCAGACGAGATTTTACGTGGTTCCAGCTTTTGTCATAAACCTGGAACTCAGACCAGATTTGTCCAAAAATGTTTTCAGTGACTCATGACAATTGTTCACCTGGAACTTTTTTCAGTGAAACAGGTAACATATGGATCTGTTTATGCACGGACTAAAGAATGGGTTTAGTTTGACTTAGAGATTCAAAAGCAAAAATAAAAAATGCAAAACCACAACAGGTACAAAACCTACAGCTGCATTCAGATCCACACTAACAAAGGACTCATACCAAGGAAGACAAACCAAATATTCTCCTCCTCTGTGTAGTTTTCTAAAAGATGTTTATTAAGTATTGGAGACACTTATGTTTAAACATAGGCTTTACTGTTTGACATTCCACTTTTTCTCTCCATTCAACAGTGAAATAAAGGATTTCAGGTTTAGCCCTGGAATCATCAGAATTATTCCAGTCACATTGCCAGGTTAGTGGCTTACCAGTTTCCCCCCAGTGCAGAAATTGTAGCAATGCATTTGTTTCCATAGTGACAGGATGATGTTGGAGGGTGGAAGTTTCCCTGCTTCAAGGAGAGTTGGGCTGCCATGGAGAAAGCCTTTTGCTAATGACAGCGAAGGGCCTTCAGGGAATGATCAGGGACCAGAACTTCTCCAGGAGCAAGTGCTTTGCACTTTTAATGTTGTTCTGCCATTAAAGCTGAGATTTCAAAGCTGTCTAGAAATGCCTAATCTCAATAGGAGTTTGGGCACCAAAATCATTAGGCTTAATTTTTCAGTTTATCTAAACAGAAAAATAAAAGAAGTTAAATATTAAGTTTTTCATGAAGACTTTATATGTATATACATATACATTTAATTAAGCAAGTTTTTTTGTTTTGTATTAAATGAAGTTTTTATGAACACAGTAAAGTAACATTCCTAAACACAATGTACTAGCACTTTTGATATATGCTAGAGTATTTATATCCCCATCTGTTCAAAAGAAACTGTCTGATCCTTTATTCCTTCAAGTTCTTTATTGTCTCCTCATTATGTATCCTTGACACTACTAGATGAATTTGGACACTGAAATATTTCTCACATCTTAATGCAGTCTTCATGTTATCTGGTTTTTGCTTTCATTTTCCCTGAAGGCTTTAGCAGACACAGTGGCCATCTCACTGAAAGCAAGGTGTGGTACCAGCAAAGAAGCTTCAAAAGCTATCTGAACACAAAGAAATGCTTATTGTTTATCTTTTGTATTCAAGCTCATCGAAACCTTATTCAGTAGAGTGCAGTGATTTGAATCAAGAAATTAAAATTAAACTATTTTTAAAAAGGCAATATTAAATCAAAATCAAAGTCAATTGGTCTTGGTTCCATCCAGTCACCAGATCTGATTTTCTAGTTTCGTTATGTAGACTCTAAGTCCAGGCAGCTAAAGGATAAGCTTTTAGCTGAAATAGCAAACTTGCTAGGGTCTAGAGGGAACAGACAGAACTATGCAAAAAACCAAATCTTTGGAACATATGAACTTCACCTGATTTTGTATTTACAAACCCAAAGCTCTTTCCAATTTACTGCAGTCTAAAGGTTGTAAGTAAAATTCTGTATATTACAAGTCCTCCAACCAAATTTCTGGTGATCAAAAGCAAAGCTATAGACTCTTATTCCAGAACATAGTCTTCTGAATTTTTGATTTATTCAAATCCAACACATCAAAGGGTGAGAGCTGAAGACACAGGGATCTCAAGAGAGACACAAGATAATGCCCTGTGATGTAATTCTGCAAACATATTAATTACCTGTGTACATAGATGAAAACTCAAAACTAAAAATATTACTCTAGAATCCACCACACACAGAAACACCAAGCTCCTGTGCTTGCTATCCCCAAATTCTCTCCTGTGTTTTACATATGGTATTATCTGTTACAGCCAAGGATATTTCTTACAATAAAAAAATAGAGTATATACCCTTAGGTATTTGCAGGCACTTGTATCTCCAAAAATACAATAAAAGAAAGAGACATTAGCCGTGGAGGAATGATGCCACAAAATACTAGTTCCTGGTACCATAAAATTTACAGCATCCATTCTCTACCAAAACAAAAGGGATACTTCAAAACTAAGCATGTAAGCTATGTTCTGTATTACATAAAATGTGTAAAATTGGAAAGCTACTCCACAAGTCTAACATAACACAGTGTTTTAAGTATGATAAAAAAGTAACTTCAAAGACCAAAATCATACTTGGAATACTTATTCCACAAAAGCAGAGGATGGGGTTTAAAGTGGGATTTAGTATTTCTGTTGTAAAATATAGTTTTCTCAATTACCAAATGTTTACATGTGCAAAGAAATGTATCTTTGTAGTCTTTTCTGGACTCTAGATCCTATTAAATTCTAATCTCTGTCTTTATCTTTCCAAGCAGAGTCTTTTTCCTGTTCAAAGGCAGTAATCTCAGGATGAAAACTCTCCAAATGGAAATGGATTCAAAATGTGCATGACACAGGTTTCTCCAAAAGTCACCAGTTTTACAATACTTTTAGGTCACTGTAGATCTGATATGATATGCAATTCCATCTGAAATAACAGGATTTGGGATATATTTATAGTGATATTTCTATAGTTCTTAGTAATTCTGCAGTACTGAGGCTGTTCTTGGTCAAAAAAGAGATCGCAGTATGAAAGCAAGCTCCTTTCTTCTACCAACCTTCTTTCACCAGAAGCTCTTTAGAAAGAAAGACAGTCCAATCATTTAACTACAGCTCTATCTACCCCAATGTTCCTGCCTAGAAGCTGGAATGCAGTAACAATCATAACCCAGATCTAATGCTGAAAACCTGGCTTTTTTATTTTAAGAGGAAAAGTTTAGAGGTTTTCTTCAGGCATTCTAGATTTGCTTTCATACATACACATAAGTCAAGAATCTCAGTGCATGGAATACAAGTGCTCCTTTCGCAGGAGAGACGTAATTTTTGCATGAAATAACTTTAAAGATCATACAGTGATGCAAGCACAGACCATTATTCCCTACAAATAAACATTCATAACTATTCTTAAAATTAGTAAGGAAATCAATTTTACTCTATTTTCCACTGATTATTTTTGTATTGCCGCATTTCCTGGATCTAATCAGGGATGGAAGTAGATCTGTGGAATACTGGAAAAAAGTGAAAAATGGAGTTGAAGTCCAGTCAGAAATATGAAGTGCCAGGGTCTAAAAAACAAGCATATTCTGAGAAAATGGTGAATGCAATAATGCAGACCCAGTAAGGCTATGAGATGAAGGACCTGTTGGCAACTGCAGCAAACATCTAGAGGTTTGCTTACAGCTACTGAGGATTACATTGAAGGCAGAAAATCTCCTTGTGGGACAAGTATTCTTTAGTTTAACTTTGGTTTTAGTGAAATTATCCCAGCACATGAAAAACACTTTCCACAACATGCCAACAGTCCCATGCAAGAGGATCTCTATGCAATGATTTTTGTCCCACTTGAGTAAGGAAGGAAAGTCCCAGCCACCCTCCTTTCCAGGTCCAAGGCATCAGGCTCACTCTGGAGAACTTTCTTTCCTAGAGAAGCAGAATATTTTGTGCCTTCCTCCTAAACAGCATGTTTGAGCACAAGTTAATTCTGCTGGTTTGGTGACAGCACCATATAGATTAAATATGAATATTCTCAAAGGAGTGATTCACATTAACTGTGTCAAAACTTACGTACAGAGTGCAGAGGGTATCTCTGTGGAAAATTACAAATAAACAAAAATTATACTAAATGGACAGTGGCAGAACAATTTGCTTGGTATTTCTACAGAGGAGAAGTGGTATACAGGCAGCTCTTCAAAGGTTCTAAAATTATTATAGCTATTACAGTTTGTCCTCAAGACTAAGTTTTTATAACATAAGGAGACAGAGATTATTTGTGGTTTGGCAGCTGAACTGAAAAAGAAAAATGTTCCTCAACAAATAGTTCAGAGCAAAGCAAACTTAAAGTGATTAGGACTTTTGTTGCTGAAATGAAGAAACCCAAAAAACTCTCTTTTTCTTGTGCAAAACTGCAAAGGAAATGAAAGGGCAGATTCCCATAACAGAAGACAACCTCTTTTTAATAAATAGACCAGTTGGTAACAACTTCCACCTGACACATGGGAAATATGGTTTCAACATCTACCTCCAGCTAAAGAGAGCTGAAACCATGTTTCTAAAGCACATGTCCTAACCACCAGGCTAGATGATAAGCCTTGACCCTAGATTGTCAGTGTAAACAACAACTAGAAATTCCATAAACCACTTGTAAGATATGAGAAAGAGATGCCTTCCCAAATGCACTTTTATTTCCAATACTCAGGTACCCTTTTAAGACTTAGGTGTACTTACTTTTATAATCACACACTGTGCCGCCAAAGCAGAAAAAGTTTAGGTTTGAACTTGAGTTTTCTACCGTTGTAACTGAAAAAATAGGCATTTGAAGGTGCCCCCCTTCACTTTGACTTTGTGTAGAGTATTTAGTAATTTAGACAACAAAAAAATAAGAACAATCTTCTGAAGTGCCATAATGATGGCATTCAGCTGTGTGGTCAAAGGTACTTCATCTTTTGAACATTGAACGATTTCAGATAAGAAAAAAATAGTTTCAGTATTAGAGGGTGGGTAGTATACATCTTAAACATCACAGAACTTTCTTGGTGTGTGAGCTCTAATCCCCTTAGACAGGTGTGTATGTGTATATGTGTGTATAATATATAAACATATATAAGAACTGACATTTGATTTTCCACACCTTGAACAAACATGTACTTCTGAACCATTCAGTGAAAAGGCAACAGTAAACTGGTAACTAATTAAGATATAATCCTCACAGATATTTTTTATTCAGATAATTCCAAGCAGATGTTGTAAATATGGGGAATGCTTGAAATTCTCCACAACATTTCCATTGGAAAGCTAGGGAGGAGACCAGTGAAGCTGATCCAACCCTTCACTGACTGTTACGATTGGATTTCTAGCCCTCTGAACCTCGGAGCAGCAAAACCAGGCTGTAATGCAGACCAGAATCTGGCTCTAAGCCTTTATGTTTTCAGCAGCAGAAAATAAGATTCATATAGTTTTGAATAAGCACAATGAATGTCATAGGCCCGATACAGATTTTCAAAGTTAGGGCCAAGTAGTTGAATGTAAAGCTACACATTTCTGTACAGTGTCTAGATTCATATAACAGAGATCTTTACAGAAATTTAAGCGCTGACAGATAAGATGGAATGCTTTCATGTATTTCATGTCTCTCCTGCCCTGCTAAATGAGAATTGTAGTGCCACAGTTTAACGTGCCTGTAAAGCAAACTACCTTATCAAAAATTTAAAATCAGCTTTATTTTTAAAAATGCAGGAAGAAAGAAATGTTAAATAAACATAAACCAGTAGTATCTAAAGTATTTCAAAGTTGTAACAGTCTCAGTGTTTTTTTCCTGTCTATTCTCAGCATTTGTAACAGAAGTTGTTTGAAATGCAATTAGCGAGAGAAGTTTGAAAGGAAAGCTTGACAATTCTGTTCAATAAAAATATTTATTGTTATTTTACCGGTCTGAGAATGTCATGATTTTTCCTTTGGGGCTCAGAATTGCACTTTAATACCTTGATAGATCATAACTGTTAGGTTATTATAAAACGTTGACAGATAAGGCTGTGATTTGTGAAAGCTCCATATGAATTTTACGTTTAATTTCTGTTAACATTTGACAGAGCTTCATGACATTAGAACCACAAAGTTCATTGAAATTCAGCAGTAGTTGCATACATTTCTCATTTATAGATAACACTTGTACATCTCCTGACACAAAGATTCAAAATGAATCTCATCAAAAGCTGTAAGAAATACACAGTGTTTTATTTCACAATAAAACTGAATGCATCAAAGAGCCTCAGTGTTGGTAAATTACTCCAGTTGGGCATAGGGAGAATTTTTAATTGGTTTGCATCTTTCCTGTTCTGACAATGTTATATCAAACACATCAAAAAGTAAATAAATGACTGAGGTTGCCCCCAAGGTGGCATGTCAGCAGTGGTGCTTCTGAAAATTATTACTAAAATCATGAATGGTTCATACAGACTAACAGCTTCTGGAATTTTTTGTTTATTTGTGTAATAAAAGTATGAACAATCTTTGTGAGTTTTGAATCAATATTTAATGAAGTCTAGCTTTCATAACGGATGTCTGTACTTATTAACATAATCAGCTATTTGAATAAAAATATACCAATACTAATGTAAGAAAATAAATAACAAGCAATAAATAATGAGTACACAATAAATATACTAATACTAATATAATAATTTTGGTTTTCCCAAAATTTTGTGCATTAGTCCTACTTTACTGACTAGGGTGAAGTATTATTCAAAACCACTTTTATATCAGTGATTCATGGAAGATGAAGAGATAGCTTGGGAAGAAATTATGTGCAGCTTTTAAAAATTGCATCATATCAGGGCACTTCTTCAGAGGTCCCTCAGAGGGAAAGCGACACATCAGGGAGAACAACACTCCCCAACAACAAATCAGCTGTGGAAGCTAGAAGTCAAGCAGCTGAAGCCTGGAAATTTACAGATCCTCCCTTGACAATCTGCAATACAGAGTGGATAATCCAGATGTCTTTCTGAATACTCTTTCAGCCCTAGAAAGAGCATTTCCATATTCTTGCTCAGGAGCTATTGTAGAGGTTACAACTGCTCTGTTTTTTTCCAGTAAATAACCCAAGGTCTAATTTACCAGGTATTTCATTGTGAAATCCTTGAGATATTTCCCAAGGATTAAAAGCATGAGAAAATGTCTAATAAGAGTCAAATTTTCTTCATCTCATGGACCCTGTTGACTTTGAACTACCATTAATTTCAGCAGAATATGCAGACTAATAGCAGGTTTGTGATTTCATATAATGGTTGCATCATCTTTACTACTTTATTTCTAGTTAAATATCATCTTAACAGAACTGGAAGTGAGAACACCATTTTCACCTTTCTAGGTGTGATGAAGTTAATCCAACTCTGTAACCTGCTTCATATTTGAAAGTATTAGCTGGTATTCAGATCACAGCAGAAGGTATTTAGTTGAAACAACTGTCAGATTTGATTTATTTAGCATTATTCAGATTTACAACCAAACACTTTTAACCGATGTGCGAATTCTAGAGAGACATTTAAATGCCTTTCTGCTATTTTGATTGTTTGTTATAAAATTTTGTCTTTGACAAATTTACAGAAGTGCATTATCTTTTATCATTGTGACCATGGTCCTTTTGGTTGAGATGTACGTGCCTTGTGTTCTGTGTTTATTTATACTAGAGTTATATCAGACATTCCTTCCACAGCCCACACTTTACTAAGGAGTTCCAATACACTTCTAAGGTTTTTGTTCCATCTTCACAAATACTCACATAAGACAGTAGATAACTAGGTATATTCTGGTGATAAATATACAAGGTCATTCAACCAAGTACTGAATGTAGATTTTCAACTGCCGCAAGTGTAGGTCTCTTCCATTTCCCTAAAGTAATAATTTTATTTGCTACTTTTATATAGGCAAGTATCTTGTGCTGGGACAGGAACTAACTGTAGCTAACGAAATGTAGGTAATGTGTAATGTATTATAAATTAAGTGCAATAGCTTGAGAGATGGACCAAGATTTCGATTTTTTGGATGCTGATCTGACTTGATCTTCAAACCTCCTAAAGTTGTGTTACCGGTCTGAAATAGAATGTTGTGTAAAAATAGGCATGTTTGTTAAAAAAGAAGGAAAATAGAATGGGTAACTTCATTCAAATGCCAGTCTTTGATAAGTAACACTTTGGCATAGAAAAGTATTGTGAATAAGCATAAATGGAACTGCTCTTTGCAACAATATGAATGAATGCTGTGAAATAAAAAGTTACCTTTTTTTTGCCTTTATCCTGAACTATTTCAGAGGCAAGTGTCAAACTCCTTGATGTTTTCCACTGGAATAGCAGCATGCCAAAGAGAAAAACAGCCCAGATACTTATGAACATGATCAACTGGAACATCCTTGAAATGAGCATCACAGGGATAAGAAAAAAGAGAAACACTATTTATTTTTGACAGAGCTGTGTGTACAACTCTAAGTGATTCATCTCTAGATAATCTATTTCGGATATGAAACTAGTAAGACCTTTCTTTGAAACATAATCTAGTCAGATAGAGATGAAACCATAAAGGTCAGGATACATTCTGGAATTCAGATACATACTGAGGTGCCAAACACATTCAACTGGATAAATTTATCCTTAACGTAATTCCCATTCCTGTTCCCTAGACCCCTGTGAAGAAAAGTGAAGTGATTATTGTATTTTTTTATGCTACCAGACTGGAAAACAAGAAAAATCTGTAAAGGTTTGTAAGTCTAAAAAATGGTATCGAAGTGGGATTTAAGCCACAATTACAGAATAAAAAGACTAGGAATAAATATATGGCTGAATTAAGACCATCAGAGCTGCAGTCAAACAAGAATGTATAATCTTTTATAACATGTCCAATAAATGTTAAACCAGGCACATTCTACACAGAATAAATGCTTTTTATATATGAATGATTTTTAAGTCTAAATAAAGGAATTAAGATTAGGATTCTACCATGCTCTATTTATAGGATTTTCAGAAGATGTAAAGTCACTGCAGTAGTAAGGATTCCAGCAACTACAAGTATTCTAAAGGTAAATATTCAGGGTATTATGTCGTGACAGCCTTCCAGAAATAATGTCTTTTCAAGCATTGTGAAAAAGAAGAAAAGTGATGCATGCGAAGTAGCAGCTGGTATCCAGTTATGGCCAGTAACCAATAAAACCATTAAGTACACAAAAGTATAAAATAAAACTGTACAAACAGAAACAACTTTTGACAGTGATCTATAGCCCCACTTCAAAAAGGAAATCTTAGTTGAGTGACACATCAGGAATTGTAATAAAAAATTAGACGCTCAATACTACAGTCCCAGGCTACATCAGTCTTTGTTTCCAATGACAGTTTCTGATTTTGCGTCAAATTGTCACTAGAAAATTGAGATAAGTTCTTTTGCTCACCAATGTCAGAGAATCAATATTCATGCCATGCATAATTTTCCAAACAGAAGAGAAAAAATATCTAGGATTTTTCCCAACAATGATCAAAGGGTTAGTCTTACACAGTCTTTGAAAAGACCTGGATGTGACTCTTTCTAGATGTCAAAAATGTTGATCCAAGGTCAGTCAAAAAGGATTAAAATAACATCAGGTTTTGTTTTCCGTAACAATCTCCAGCTTTTATACTCCCTCTGAACTCCTATGAATATAGCACTAAACTAAAGGACTTCATGATCTCATGTTCTCTTCTACTTCCACTGGGAGCTGAAAAAACAGGTAGATATAATTTTTCTCTAATTTAAGCGATAAGATGGTATTGTTTAGCTGTTACATTTCTATTTTCTTACAAGTTGATTATCACCACAATATGCAGACTCTGCCAAGAATTTTAAAATAAATAATGTCTCTCCCTTCTCCAGAGATCAGAAAAAATGAGATAGAAAAGTGTGTGTGTGTGTGTCTGTGCATCAGAAATTTAATGAGGGAAAGCCAATTCAATGAGCTGAGTTTTGCTGAATGCTGTGAGGTTGAGAGTCATTTTTATTTATTCCTATGGTAAGTTTCATAAGCTTAGTTCTCCTCTCTGTGCTAGTGAGATTTCTTCTTCTGGTCACAGCTTCGTGATTCCAGTGGAATGTAGCTGTCAGAGCTTATAGCAAGGAGTATATTTAAAATATATAGGGCTCTGAATATCAGGGAATAAAACAATCTACAACATATATTCACTAGAGAGCCCGAGTGGAATGCAGAACAGAGAAATGATGTTTTCAGTTGCTTGCAATTTCCACCACTTTGAACTTTCATCATTATTTGCAGTTTCTTTACAAAGAGTGGATTATAATAAACACTTCTGGAGGTCAGAAACCATCATTGCAACATCTGTGCTCAGGAGACCAAATTATACATTTGGTATACACATTTGTGGAGAAGTATGTCCCAAATAGCAATAGAGATTTTGAAGCCATGATCAATCAGAAATCTGCAGTAATATTAAGGGAACCATGATAGCTATATAACATACCTATAAAATATATACAATATAACATATTTTTAAGGATTCCCAAAAGAAGACCAAGGCTGCTGACGTCACAGACTGAGATGTGTGAGGGAGAAAGATTCTCTAAAACCCTTGTTCATCAACACTCTTCTCATCTCTCCATCTCCATCTGGCAGGCAACGTTTTCTTTTTCCTCAGAATTGTCTTTCCTTTTGTGCCTTGGTTCTAAACTACAGGACAAGAGGAAGAGTCATTTTCACTCAGCATAGCCAGATTCAGGGATACAAAGGAGCAAGAGGGACTGAGAGACCAGATTTACAAGGCACAGCCTCATTGCCACCAAATGCCTGAAACTGGAACAGAAATTGGTGTATGCTCAAGAGGCAAGAAACAAGATCCTCTCCTGAAAACCAGTAGCTCCTGCCTCTCAGTTTCTGTCAAGGTCTGAGTTAAGCAGAGAGTGCACAACTACTATAAAGCACACGATCTTTGTTTTGGTGAAAACTAGCTACACCTAGGTTTTAATTCCTATAGAGTTCTGAGTTCAGTGGTAGCTGAAAGACACAGCTGTTGAACACTGCTATCTTAAGGCAAAAGTCTAAATGTCCCAGGACCTTGACATTCAGTTTGAAAGACTCTCCAAAATCCAACAGTGAATGACAGGTTTGCCAGATATGAGGCATTATATGGAAGGTCCCCTCTGCTGTATGGAAAAGCCTCACAACCCAAGGGAATATAACAGAAGACAGTTTTTCCTTTATTTTGGGGCAATAGTACGTAAGTTTGACATGGATGTAATGGAGTACATGTCACATGCCATGTTTAACAGCATAGATAACCAATTCATCTGTCCAGAAGAAGAAAAGATCCTAGTCAGTGTGTGTCAAAAGACTCAACATCTCCAAAACAGGCTTGTATTCAAGGATGCAGAATACAAGGGAGAGAGTTTGAGGGAACATGTTCTATTATGATAAAATTGTGGTTGCTGGTCTTTAAAAAGAAAGCCAAAAACCCAAGCATGCCACACTGGCATATTGTTCACTATGCCACTTGTAAATACCGTCTTTAGTCAAAATGGCTATCGGATCCCTACAGTCTAGAACACGTATCCATATTAAGTAAACCTACAAAGTAGTGGTTGGAGAAGCTGGAGCAAAACATTATTTCTTCAGGTTAGTAAATTTGAGGTTCTTCACTGGAATGCCCAGTCCTTTCATTGTATTGGAATGCAAGTCCTTTCAGTTTTCTTGATTTTTCTTGATGGACTTGGAAATAAGCACAGAATAAAATACAAGTTGGTGCTCAGGTCTTTGTAGTACACAAATCAATCAAGATTCAAACAGAAAAAAAAATTAAATTTGAATGCCTGATCATCTTGTCCTCCTCTAGTCTGCTCATCTGTAATACTTCCACTAATAAGCTCCATCCTCTTTATGAATTAACTGTACTTCAAACAATACCCTGAGAATTCTTTCATGTCTTTACTGTTGTTGTTTTATTGTCTTCACTCCTTCCTGCAGTTTTATACTTCACCTTTTGTGTTGGGTTTTTATATCTTTTCATGCTTCTTTTCTTTTTTCTTTTTTTTTTCTCCTCCTCTTTTTCTACAGCTTTTGCTTAAGATTTCCATATCTATCTTAACCATGTCTTTTCGTTTCATTTCAATCCTGAAATGAATTGGTTGAAGTAGAGTTTATGGAAGAGTTGCAAAGAAAATATGAGGATCAATCAACTTTTGGACGAATACTAAAAGTAGCTCTGAAAAGACGGTCATTGGCTGGGAGATTTTTTTAGAGCACACAGCTGTGGATAAGGCATTTATACACTTACTATGACCACTGAGCTTCTGTCTAAACCCGGAGATGCTTAAGCTTCATTGGCTCCACTGCAATTTTCCCAAAACCTTTAGAATTGAAAACTCAGGAATCAACAGAATAGTTTAGTCTAGACAACATTCAACAGCTTGACAAGCTCAATCCAGAAACTAAGCTGCTTAATATAAAATACAGAAGCAGAAATCTAACTAAGTAGAGAGAGACCAGAACTCAAGATCACTCCTTCTGGCAAATGTCCTGATCACTGAACTACAGATTTATGTTTCTCTGCTTGCCAGCTTTCTGCATAACGGTACATATGCACCAGGAGAGGAACGCATGCCACTGCTGCCTAGCTGGTTTGGTAGGCATATTCCCAAGAGGTAGAAATACCTACTTAAATCTGCTCCACTAGAAAAAAGGGATTGAAGTACTAGAAAGTCTGTGAAGACACTATGAATCAAGTACAAGCCTGCATACTAAGTGTGAGACTGTTATAGAGGAGTTCTTCCCTTTTATGTGTGTTTTAAAAGATAGCAATGCCTGAAACTTGTAAGGGGAGGAGGGATGGTAGTATAGGCACCTACCTTAGGAGGAAAAAATTACTCCCTGAGGCCCCAGTTGAGTAGTCTTTACTTTCCTATAAGCCAACCCATGATGGCAGCTTTGAATCCCATGCTGAGGTTTTTAACTCCCCCATGCACTAATGCTGAGAGCTTCGCCACCCAGCTTCAACTTCGGGATTCACACTGGACATCTAACAGCTGAAAATCAGTCAGCACAACTTGCGCCTCCCAGGGAACTTAGTCTTTTACAGTGTATGCCTCAGCACTCATTGTAATTGAATAATATTACTCATTGCCTACATATGGATAAGTCTAAAGAGTATGCTTATACATAAGTAAACTAAAAGATGGTGATGCAGCTTACAGGTACTTCAAATATACTTGCATAGGATTTGAATTTCCATTAATAGAGTCAACCCAAAGGACTGACTTCAGACTTCAATGTTACTGAAGAACAATGGGCATCAAAATTCAACTGTCACTGCAAGCTGCCCCTACAGTTGACCCTAATTACTGATTAGCCGAACGAATACTACTAGGTTATGGCCTCTTCTGTAACCAGCTAGGATTTGAAATTTTGGTCAGCATTTTTCACTTTTTTCCATGTTTGCTTCTTACATTCCAAATGTTTTGTGAATTTCTGTTGGGTTAATAATGTTATTCTTTTTGGTGAATGTCATCTCTTTGGTAAATATCACCAAATGTCATGTGTTTGGTAAATAACGTTAATTGTGTGCCCCAGCTAAATAAAGAGGTCAGACTATTTACAGGAGTCTTAAATTGTTTATCACATGTAGTACAGAGGAGCCTGCTTGTGCTAGAACTGTGGGGAAAACAGACAGAGGAATAACAGACAGTTATGGTCATAACCTAAAGCATAAAAATTCTCTAGGATACTTCGTAACTATAAATAACTAATGACACATTATAGGTAAATTTTGCTCAGTAGTCCCAGATTGGAAAATCCAGAATATTAGAAGACTTCTAAAAGTCACTACTTTTGTCACATTCTTTGGTAAGAGTCAGAAAACAGCTGTAGCGAAGAATACTACTTTTGTTTAATCTGCTTATTACTGGTTAAACCAAACCCTCTGTAGGTACTTGGCCAAGAAAATATAGAAAGATATTCAGGTGTCATTGGATGTAATTTTGAAGTTTACACACTTTTTTAGCCTGGCAAGCAAAAATATTTCACCCAGGATATTATGCATGCACAGGGCTGCCAAAAATATGTTTAAATGTTACAGATCTACAGTGCCATCTGGCCAAGCAGCTTTTCAGATATAGTCTAGAGACATAAGAGAGAGACTGCTGGATATCTCATAAGGTACATAAGGGAGCTCTATTTCCAAGGTATCAAAGATCTTATCTAAAAAACAGCAGACCACTGTCAGAAGTAGCCACTGTTATATTTTCCAAGAGAATAAAGGAAACAAAGCAGGAAGGAGAAACTTCATAAGCTCTCAAGAATATAATGTATTCACATATGTACAGAGAGAGAGAGAGAGACAGACCCACATCTATATTTGGGTCTGTCAAAGGTGACATGATTTGTCACTATTCCCACTGATGTTAGCGGGACTAATATCAGAACTAACTGTACAATGCAAAAGAGGAGAAATACCAGGTATTCCTTAAAGGAAAAGACAAAAAAAGAATTAAAAAAAGAAAAAAGAACAACAGAAATCTGCTCAATCTATTCATCATTCATCTTCTTGATGCTCTAGATACTTCTAATTACCTATTTTACAACAGGTACCAGGCACCATTTTACCAGCTTTATAGCTTTGTATTTGAGGTCATTCACTAGTGTGGCCTCCCTCTAATTTTCTTCTTTTGCCAGCATTCATAACCTCTGCAAAAGAATTTTTCCAATAAAGAGGAGATAATATGTATTTCGAACTGAGAAAGTGTAGGCATTATGCAAGTGAAAACTAGCAACTTGCTGATAAAAGCAAATGTTGCATAACAGCAGAAATTAAGAATACAATTGCTAGAAACTCATGGAGATTTAATACAATCATTTAATATTAGAACAGAGGGGAAACCCCCCCCACCACCACAAAACAACCATAGTGAACAATACACTCAACAAATGTAGTTTATTATCCTGCTTCCATAGATTGTCAGCAGACCATGCTTTCACAAATGCATTTGTATTTTGTCAATGAGTTTTCTTTATTATTTTTGAAATAATTATTTTTATTAAGACTGAGTTTTATTAAAAACTGTTAATACTCAGCATGAAAGATTCTGAATGACTAAGAGTTAAGTAGTGTCATGCTACTTCATAAACAGTATTAGTCTAATTTTTATAACTTTGAACCTTTTTTAGAGAACCATGACTTTAAGTCTCTGGGAGAGACAAACCTGAAGGAGATTTAGCTGGTAAAGAGGATCAGGGATTTTTTAATAATTATAAACCTTTCCATGGAGGGAAAAACAACTTTTGTCTGTGTCATTGTGCAAAAATGAGATAGACTACTCTAAAATTGACTGGCTAAGGATAGAATCAGTTTTAAAAGTCATCTTAGAATAAACTGATGAACAACTGCACAGGGTATAATGTTGGACAATACAAACAGGTCCCTTACCATATCACAGTCCCCTGAAACCCGATTTTTTGGGGGAAAAGCATTAAGAACCTTGTATTCCAGCTGCACTAGGAATAATGTAGTTTATTAAAATAAATAACCATCCATGCATTCTAATTTTCTGTCACCAGCACAAACTAATTGAGTAGGTGGGCTTGTTATAAACTCAGAGGAAGGCAGTTATCCTCTTGTCTGGCTTGCTTAACTGGGTCTGTGCCAGAGCACTGTAGAATCTGTCATTGAACAGTAAAAGCGAAGTCTATCCTGTGTCACACATCTATAAATAGGCATGTATGTATATGTATGGGCATGTCTCCATGTATTTCATTTTCTAGTGCAAATAAACAAGCACATCTAAAATTCCCTCCTGAGCATTTCCAACAATTAATTTTTGGCAATTTTCGAACAACACAAGGGCAGTGAAATGTACCGCCTGTATGCTATTCACAAGAATATAAACTGTATGCATCACATTCACTTGTTTCCCATTTTCTTGTTTCAGGTACACCTGGCTGCTAGTCATTCCCTGCCCACATTACCCCAACACAATGAATGGACTTCATATTTTCTGAGCTGTCACCTTGACGGCAGAAAGAAAGAATATACATGCTTACCACGTATATATGAAGATACATCTTTATATGTGGCTGTCAATACAAGAATATAAAGCACTAATCCAACACAATTAATCCTCCACATAAAGCACTAATCAAACAAACCTGTAAACCAATCAAAATAATTCAGTATCTCTTCTTAGCTATCCTTTCCACAGATGCAGTAGAAGAAACAATTCAATATTGATCTGCAAGCCCTCTCTCCCAGCTGATGAGTGGAAAGTTCAACTGCAACAGCCACTTGGGCCTCTACACTTGATGACTCTTCCTCCTTCCTATTAGAAGAATTTTTCCTACAGCTCTTCCTAAGGGGTCAAAAAGAAATTTAGTGTGATTATACTGGGGCAACCACAGTCCCTGAATCTCTTTCCCATCAGCCAAGAAGTTTTTTCGTCGCTTATGGCAGCATCCCTTTCACTCTGCCAGCAAGAAACAACCTTTGTCAGGCCCTATAAAGAAACAGTGATCTAAGATAAAAACCTCTTCTTTCCTGTCAGAATTAATAAGAAATGAAGCTGAAGTATTCTGCTGACAAGGATGAAAAGGCAATATTTAAATTAGAGCAAACCCTAGTATACACTGTATGTTACTTGATTAAACAGAAATCTAAGTGATCAGTGTTAACAAGGGTCCACTTTGATAAACAGAGAAACGTTAAACAAACTCTTCCCAATTAAAAATACGGCCAGACTGCCTGCTGCTGCGTTCAGTGAAACGAGGGTGGCCTTCACAGAGCCGGTTGCAGCAGCAGCTGGCAGCCATCCAGCATGGTGCAAGGGAGACGCATCGCTCCTTGCTCAGGTACTTATCAGCAACTCCAGCAGCGAGGCCGGCACCAGAGAGTCCCGAACAAGCAGATCCCCACTGCACCCTGAGACAAGATAGCTGGTGGCTACTCACTGTGTCTAAATTACAAATCCACTTGCATGAAACAGAGCCTGCCCAGTGCCAGAAAACAGACAAAGACTACGCAAAGAGTCTGCCCTCAGAAGGGATAAAGCAGCTCCTAGAGGAGAAACAGTGATTAAATAAAGTCCAACAAATGATGCCAATAAACAAGTTTTCAATTACCAAAGGACACCCAGGCAGCCAAAAAGAGGCTGCTAAAAGCTGTAATCACACCACTCTACAGTACCCACTTCAAAAAGTACAGAAACATGTAATATATTTTGGCTGGAAAAGAACACGTAGAACAGACTATTTAAGAAAATTGCAACCTGCTACAAAAACAAGCTTGAGTGCCTTCTATTTAAGAAAGTGGGGCTGCATTTCAGATCCCATTTCTTACTTCAGGTGAATTATATCTCTGAATCACACAGCAGTTATCTGCCTGCATCTGTTTTTCTTTGACACCATTACATCCTCCTGTCCTTGACCCCATCTGAGACTGACAAGCTCTGGGGATTGCTAATGGGGCTAAATTTTCCATGAATATTTGCTTGTATTTATAGATGAATTTACTTAAGCCACATTAATGTCATTTGTGTATTTGCTTTCTGAAAAAACTTGTTCATTTGGGTTTTGCTGGCATGAATGTTTACTAAAGTAAATTCCAAAGATGTAGCCAGAGATATTAGGATCAGAAAGAGGCTTTTAAAATGTACTGAAGTGTGTCAGTGCATTTATATTTGCACAAGACAAATGATTCTCACTAAGCAAGCCAAGGAGAGAAAGAAGATTTGGAGGTTTCCTGACCAATCATAATTAACCAATATAGCATGAGGAATAAGAGCTGAAAGCAGGAAACTGTTCGTAACCAATCAAAACAGTTTCATGTGTTACCAGAGAGTATTTAAACATTTTTGCAGACTGGATAGATTCAAAGATGCAATATGGTCATAGCTGACTATGTACAAAGTCTATACTTTATTAGAAACAGTTTGTGGCCATTCGATTGAGCTGAAACAGCTGAACACAGAGTGTTTCACCATTAGGTCATTTGTGTGTACTGTAGCCTCTAGTGAGAGCACAAACAAGAATTTCATGTCACAAGGTGGCTGATCAATGTCTTATATGATACAGCCAAGATCCTGATAGCACTTTTTTGCATCATAATGGCATCTTTTATAATTTATACTCCCAGTAAAGATTATGGACTAGTTTGCCACTGATGCTGCGCAGATTTTATGTTCAATATATCCTCTCTCCTTTCCATTTTACCTTCAGCCCTTGATTTACTTCAGTTATAGTCAGCAACAGGTTACTAAGCAGAAGTGTTGGTAACAGTAACAGCACTGCTGACTATTATGCATTCTGATCTCTGAGTATCAACCATGATCATTTCATAAGGGGAATCACAGCTCTGACCATTTAGATTTTGCTACCTTAATTTTTCAGAAAATTAAGCATTAAAGCTTTTGGAGGCCAGCCCTTGCAGCAGCTGGACTAATGTCGATATTCACACAATGAGTTAACACAAAAATGCTCCCTCCTCCCCCAATACAACTCGCTGAAGAGGAATTTAGGCATGGCTACACAGTTTGATCAACACTAGCATGCCTCCTCCTTGGCACTAAGGACATGAGGTCTGATGCCTGAAGAGAGTTTTTAACAGAAATAAATATACTTGGTTTTGTGAGAGATTTGGGTAATTCAGGTATAACAGTCCTAACTGACAGAAAAAAGTCCTGCCGGACTCCAGATTAAGTTTCCCTTGGTGTGAGTTGCCTTTAAAACTGTGTCTCTTTTTAAATAAACTTGTAACCCTGTGAGCATCATAGGCAAGAGTTTTAGAGTTTCCTAACAATAAATATTTTGCACAAAGGTTGTTATCATTAGCAGATTTTCATCACACACTTGTAGTCATGGACAAATTTCAAAACAATCAGCTGGAATGAGTGACACCAAATTGATCTCAATCATTGAGTGTTCTTGTCTTTGGTCTCCTGTTTTCTTTTCCTACCAACAGGAAAACAGGGCATTTCATGAACCATTCACCGCCTGCCTCAGTCCTTCTCTTCCCTGTAATAATAAGCTTTGTTGCCCTCCATGAAACTAGAAATAAGTGACTTGAGAAAAATGGTGTATTTCTATATTAGGTCTCTACAAACCTCCAATCAATAATAATATTTTGATAGTGTTTAAGGTCCTTTACTCATTCTTCATGAAATATTCTGTTGTGGTTTGAACTCAGCCAGTAGCAAGTTGCCAGTTGTTTACCCCCCCCCCCCCCCCCCGTGAAATAGGGGAGGGACAAAAAAAAAAAAAATTGTAGGTTAAATAACAAAATTTACTTAGCAGAAGAACAACAGTAATGATAGTAGTCCAAAACGGGTAAAATGCAGTAGTAGCTCACCGAACGGCGACTGGTGCAGAGCTCATCCCCAGCCCAGCCCAGCCCAGCCCAGCCCAGCCCAGCCTGCCGCTCCCGGAACGCAAACCAAAGCATGAGAGCACGCCCGCCTATATGCTGGGCTTTGATGTCACGTGACATGGAATGGCCCAATGATCGCTCAGGACTCAGCCCCTCAGCGGGGCTCCCTCTCAGCCCATGGAAAGTTAACTCTATCCTGGCCAAAACCAGGACAGACTCCTTTTCTTTCTCTGTACAACCCTTTCACTGTCTTTCAAGTCTTCATGACTGGCTCTAACAGAAAAAATTCCAGTGCTGTTACTCTCAGCTGCCACCAAATATAATCAAGTAGATTGCTCTTTACCTCTTTCATAGAACTTTTAAAGTCTCCTAGGATAGGAGCTCACAATCCATAAGGCATTTACTTGTTTTGATACACAAATCTATATTTGCCCATATACTGTACTACACCAGACTTCCTGAAGCACCACAAACCATCAAAATATTTTATGTGGCTTATGTGTTGCTAAGTTGTCTCACAGTACCAGGTCCATAGGAAGACCAAATCTGAATGTGGGTTTGAACGTAGAGTACAGGGGACTCTGAACAATTAATTTTTCTAATTAAAGTACTGTGCAATTCCTAACTTATTTTGCTTTTAATTCCATGTTCGCCCAACAGCAGACAAACTGTAAATTACACTTTATTTGGTTTGCTCTTTTACTAATTTGTCGCACTGGAAGAGAAAAAGTGCATGTCAGCTCGACAAATTAAAGTCAAATGTGGCTTAATCATTTTCACTTTAGCCAAGACCATTAGCATGGCACAACTAAATAAATCCTAGAAGATAGAAGAGGAATCTGCAAGGCAGAGCTGGCCTTCCTGCTGCTGAGCAGGAACTGGGGAATTGCTGGGAAACAAAGACACCAGTAGCCTCTGCCCGACACCTGGCCCTCCCCACAACAGCAGCAGCAGCACCTTCCTTGACTTGACGGAACAGGAGCTTTTTTCTAATGCTCCCACCCGGCCTGACCATGTCCTGCCCTAGGCAAACAGCTGTCTGGAGGATTTTCTGCCCTTAGTAGTCACAGAAAATGAAACCACCCTCTTGATGTTGGTTAGCAACCTCTCCCAGACTCCCATTAAAGGAGGCTGGGACATCAAATGGAAAATGTAAAGCCTTGCGGAAATCGAAGAGACCAGTTTTCAACCTATTTTTGCCAGCACCATAGTTATTTAAAGCACTGAAGTTTGCTTTGAGTGTGTTTTGGTTTACATGATGCTGATTTGAACCCCTCCAATCTGAAAATCAGTCTGAATCCTTCCAGATTCAAGATTTTAAAGTACTTCTTATGTGAAGGCAAGATATATTACAAATAACATCTGTAATAACATTACAAATTATCTTATACACCTTCACTGTAGTTTTCCAGGTCATTTGTGAACTAAACTTTGAAGAAAGCCTTTAGTTCTTTCTAAGATTATTGAAATTGATTTGCCTTTCACTGGTCTTTTAGACCTTTAGGGGCATTAGCCATCATTACAGGTGTCATATGATCTCAATGTAATATGCTGTGATTCCCATAGCTAGTGAATGGTATTTAGGAGGACTACAGTGGATTAACTAACAGGTTAATTTAAATGGCATATGTTCTCATTTGAACTATTTGTATGGCTAAACCATGTATTTAGACATGGTTAAACTCAAAGCACATACCGATGATAATATATCTGGCAACCAGAGTAAGCAATTATTTTCCTAGGCATTTCATTTATCAAACAGATCTTTATAAGGATTAAGAAAGTTCCCAAGAGATGATAGTCTTTTCTTGGGGATTTTTGTACCCATTTGGAAAAGAGTATCTCCTTACATCATCTTACATAGGAGTCCATCCAGAAGGATATACACTCATGTTAAGAAACTTTAACATACTGAGCAAAACAATTTTTGGTGTATAACCTAAAAACATTGCTGTGACATGCTGGTGTTGAACAACTGCAAACTCAGCCGCTCTGATGCTGCAAGGATTTCCTCAGCTGTCAAATTCTGGAATCAGATTCTTCTCCGTTTATTCTGATGTATGTTGACAATCAGACTGGGTACAGTATAATCCGATTTAGCTAAGAACTAGAAGAACTATAAGAGAACCATATTTTAAAGAACTACGTTAATTAAGAACTATAAAGAACTATATTTCCAAAACATGACCTTTCAGAATGGAGGGAGCCAAGTCTCTGCCTCTCACAGTTCCATGTGCATGCTGGGACAAAGCATGAACACAAGTGTGGGGAATCTGTCAGACATTCAATATATCTCAGACATTCAAACAGATACTGGTCCATGTTGCTCAGGTCACAGAAATCTAACGATGAGGAAATCAACTCCATACGTGTACCCTGATTCCCAGCTCTTCCAGGTTTATTAAAAGGAAACCAAACACAAGCAAACAACACAGTATGGGAGAACTGTCTGCTCAAAAATCCCAGAGTAAGAACCCTAGCAAAGCTCTACTGAAAACCTGTGATATTTATTCCACACTGTCAGGGCAGTATTGCTCTTCCTTCAGCTTCAATTATAATTTTCCTGGTGGCTGAAGGTAAAAGGCTATTCTGTCCTTTGCTTTATTCCCAAATGCACTGGCTTCCTTGTAACTCAAGCAAGTCTGCCATTTTACATAGGTGTAGCAGGACACAGCTATCTTTCTCTGTGTTGACCAGTGGGAAGTTTAGAAATCACAGATTTATTCATCAACTCTCATATGACACTGTAGTTTTTTATACCTTGAACAGATCTGTAACATACATTAGTTACACATAAAGTAACAAATGAAAATTCATCACACAAATACTTAGCTCTGCAATAGTTTGTATTTAATATATTAAAGCCTAGGAACTTTGAGTTCCATGTTCTGTAACAAACAAATCAGTCTACCTGCAGAATTTATGATTTAAACATATTTTTGTTTATAGAGCAAAACAGATTTAAATTATGATCTTGGAATTTTGTGAGCTCATTGGAACATGAGCTATTTTCAAAATGTAGCCATAAATGTTTTAATTCCTGAGGGAAATGTGTTAGGATTCGACCACTTTGAAAATCATCTGTTCCCTTTGGGAGTCCTAAAATAGGATCTAAATTCACCTGAAAATCTGTTCCAGTTGTGTGTGCTGGTTACTTGAAAAACTAGAATGTTATTGAAATTTTCTTCTCGTATGCTTCACTGCATGATCCATGCATAGAATTAGTGTTCATCAGCATGGGCTATATGTCGTGCAATGGGATTCCTGGTTGTTATCCAGCTGTGAGAAATGCACAAGCTGTAAAATAAGTTAGGAAAGGAGTGAAAGAGACTGAAACCAATGCAAATGAACATAGTAACAAAGGAAAAGTGTAGTACTATTTCTAGAAGGAAATGGGAGAAGACATGGATAATTCAGGGTTAGGATCTAACAAATATTTTCACACCGAATCTCTCAATGTAAATGGCACCTTCTCAGTTCTGCAAATTTTATATTTTTCAGGGATACTTCTCAGTGAGAACAGTTTTGCCCATGTGTTAATACACAAATTGTTCCCTTTGACTTGACAATTCTGTTGGTTTTTTCTTTGTATGGAAGTAGCCTAAATATCGATGCAAAAGAATTCCTATTCTCATCTTAGGTTATTAGAATTTTACCTATACCTTACTCTTGTCCTTTGAAGATAACAGATTTTACATGTTTATAGTAAGTGCTTACTTATTTATTAAATGAAGGTTAGGAAATTCCCAGACTTAAGGGAAGTCCCAGAAAAGTTCCAGTGTTTGCTAAGAAACAACTAACACCAAAAGTATTAAATAGTCATAGCCATAAATGCCGAACTTATTACTGCCAACTATACTTATACAGAATCTTGTATACGGATTTCTGACTTAATTCTTGAAACTTTACTATTTCTTTTGAGAGAATGTGCATAAGTATGTTACAGAGACTCGTGCACTCTGCAAACTACTTGACAGTAGTCTTTCACTCCAAACTATAAACATATTATGAATTGTGAAACAGGAAAAGCTTGCCTGCAGGCAAACTACCAACAAGAATAACTTCTAAGAGACCAAGACATTATATCTTTTTACAAGGTAGCAGCTGTTGTGATCATGATCTTTATTTACAGAAAACAAATTCTTTAAAACATTTATGCTTTAGAAGAAAGCATAAGTATGTAAAATAGTGTAAAGACTTAAAGGATAACTGTCAATCAATTTGTTACCAGGGTTTTAAATGAGTAGTGCTTCTCTTCTTGCAAACCTTTAGTTTTAAGCTTATAGCAAAGAATTCTTGAAACTCATTAGAAATATTCTACATTCTCAAACACAGTGCAGAATGCTTGAAACTGAAAAACGTTTCCTGAACATTTTCTTCTTCAAGAAGCCTCTTAAATGCTTTAAAATATAAGCTTTCTTTATGATGTTGGTTGAAAATATTGGCTGCACAATAACGCTATTGTGTGAATTGTGAGATGTCTGTATTCGGTAAATCAAATGGAAACAAATGAGCTTTGATCAGATCACCTTAGTACGCAGATAGATAAATTAACGAGCAATAAGGCATTGTGTATTTCAGTTAAATCTTGATTGTTCTTTAAATGTTTTCTTTGAAGTGAGTTGAATATTTTTCAGCTTTAAAGGTTTAATAATCACATATTTCTATCCAATTTTAAACATATATCTTACACACTGATAACATATAAATTGGTAACCTACCACTCATCAACCCTTGAATGACATTCCTTTCCTCATATATAAGCTTTAGAAAGCCCATATAAAAATCCATATGTAAGTTTTAGAAAATCCCCAAACCAAAATCACGTATAACACATTGTAACTGGAGATATCATCGCTGATCTCTTCACTATATAATGTTTTATCTATCTTGTGTTGTATTATTTCTTCCAGTAATAATAAAATATTCACAGCTAACAACTATAATTATTTTCCTTTTCTTTAATTATGGGGCTCCCTTAAGGTGCAGTCACAAACCCATGTGGCTAAACTACCGAGAGTTGTTTCCCTAAATAAGCACTGATGAATGATCTGCCAGTCTTTGTGTACATTTGAAATATTTTTGTTAATTACTTGGAAAGCAACACCTTAAGCACTCTTCCTTATTCTCTCTCCAGATAATTGTACTGAATAATAATAAGCATGGTCACTATAAATAAAAATCCACTTTCCCTTGACGCCCTTAAATGTCTACATTTCTTTTGTGCTGAAAACTAGGGCGGTGGTAGGCTATGATATTTTTCTTGTTCCAGATCCAAGTCTTATTTTTAGATATGTTATTACTGCTGAGGAAACAGAGAAACTCTGCAAAGAGTGTTTGTGTACCACAGTTACATATTTTTTCCATCTGGGGAAAAAAAAGATTTTCCTCAGCCTCCTTTTAACATATGGAGTTTGTCACATCAATCATTGGTGGAGAACATGTAGTGGCATCCATGTCATATGGGTGACAGGGCTGTTTTACATAGTATCAGTATTTTAGATTCATGCCTTCCCAATCTACAAAGCGCAGACATTCTACTTAGCAATAACATAGTTCTTCCAAAGAAGAGCTGTCTTTTGTCAAGTATTTTCATCAGAGAGATGTAAAAATGTTACAAACCATCCAAAAGTAATAATCTAGGTACTTCAGCATGCAGTCTTTCCCTAGCTTATATAATAAATTTGAGCTGGGTGCTTAATACATATGGGAATCATCACTAGGGAAACCATTCCCTTGGTACCAATACTCATATAGAAACCTTGTCTTGCTTTTGTCTCTGGCTCAGCGTGACAGTATTTCAAAGATCAACAAAATTTCTAAAAAAATCTTGTCCCATTTATGTCTTTTAACTTTGAAAAGTAAGTGGAATCTGTGTTCTGTCTCAAGCCCCAGATGTATTGTAATGGGTCTGTTATGCTCTGCCACTTTCCTATTACAGATCACCTACTACCAACATTCTTATGGCTCCTTTCCTACTCAAAAATGATGCCAGCTCTGTAGTATCCTTGTCCTCTTGTCTGCAGGTGCCACAACATTGTCAGCAATTATCATTTACCCTAGCAAGGCACTTACTGCCAGTTACTGTTCAGTCCATTGGCTTGCTGACCTCTTTGCAAATAGCTAGATAACTAATTTAGGGTATAAATGGCTGTGATAATTATAATTCAATTTAATTTCCTTTCAGTGATTCACACACAGATGTTTTGATATTACTGAAACTATTAGCCAAAGGGACCACACACTGTATAGTGCCTAGTGCCTAAAAATTTAGCACTGTGTCCTAGAGGACTTAGGCATGGTATGAATGCAAAACTGCCAGTTTCTGTAGATGATAATTTCTTAGAATGAAATTGTAGTCCTCAAACCTCATCCCACTAGGAGACTCAGCCTAGAAAGCCTGAATTTTGGTGTTTAATTAAACACCTATTAGGCATGGCAGTGAGAACAGGTCTGGCAACCAAACCTGTCTGGTTGTCCCTATCATGTAAAACCCACCAGGATGATTTTCTATCTATGTCAACTCTCTGCCCTGTTCTAGTAAACGTTTCTAGGTCAGACAGCCTTCAGAATATAACCCTTCAGGTGGAATGATCAGTCTCCATATTTTCCTTCATGCTTTTTAAATATTAATTCAGTGAATAAAACATTATCATAGGACAATATGATTTAATGTCCACTTGCCCATGGGAATTTGCATCATTTCTCCTAAGGAATGCCCCATTCTTAGTGGACAACCTCCAGTGTTGAAACTGCATCCATGACACACAGGCTTAAATATTCATTCAGCAAGAGAAAAATCTCCTAGTTTAATATTAGAATACTGACAGTGAGATGTTCCCAGTTCTGCTGGTGAGGTGGTCTCTTTGAAACAGGCCTTTCATCCGCAAAGTTTTACTGCCTGAATGCGGTGGGTTTCAATAAATTTGCCCTTCATTTTTGAAGGGGGACTCAAGATCTACCATCTTTGCAAATAAATACCTAGGAACAACAATCCTTACAATAACAAATTCCCAACCAGTCAGTACAAGCAACAAATCCTTTAAGTTTGCCTCACAGAACTCCAAGTGGCAAGGGAAAGCTGAAATCTTTGTCACTCCCAGAGACACAAGGAAAAATTAAGAAGTCATTGTCATATGGGTCCCTAGTGAGCCTAATGACAACACTTGACAAAGCACATATGTCATTAATGTCCAGGATAAGGAATGTATTCCTGTCACAGGACTTACTGGCATTAATGCCCCTGTAGGAGTTTGTCTAGAAAAGCAAGTTGTCACTGCTGTCTCTGAGTGTCCCTCTCAAAGGAAATGTATCACTTTGCTTTTAGAATGAGACAAATAAAATAAAGCACTGAGCATGACACAGAAAAAAAACAAGGAACCTCTAAAGCATGCTTACAGTTTCATGTCCCTTCCATGGGACTTGTACAAAAAGGGACCAAATGACACATCAAGGCAAACTAGCTGTGAAGAATATGCCTAGACCATCCTGATAGGGAAGTACGTTTTGTCCAGTAGCCTGCAAATTTTTCAAGTACACAAGCATATGAATGTAGAGAATTCAAATCTTTCTGCATAATGCATTTTAGATGGTTTTCCCTGCTTGAAGAAATTGTATGTAAACTGTCTGCAAAGGTGATTTGTATCCCCGGGTATAACTGTTTCATTGGGCTTCTGGCAGCAAGCAATTGTTTGTCAGATGTGATGCTCATAAGACCCTTAACTATAGTGATGCTAGCAACTGCCTCTATAATACTTAACACATAAAACAAATTATAACAATATCCTTAAGATTAGCATATAAGTAATAGTGCTATATAAAAACTCATAAAAACAAAATGTATGGCTACAATAACCATATTAAAACAACCATAGTTCTGCTTTAAATAACCATATGAGCCACATTTGGAAGATATTATAGTATTTACTGATTAAGCATAAGAAAAAGTCTACTGCCTTCATCTCAGAAGGAAGAAATCGATTCCAGTTTCTATTTTTCCTGTGGGTATTGGAAGGCCAGCTCATGATAAAAGCCCAACAGAACCACCTAAGGAGCTTCAATAATCCTTTGATAGTTTAAAAACACATCCTTTTTATGCATCTTTTTTGTTTTTTCCAAAAGGGTACAATGACGTGTTACAGGCAACAAAAGAACATGTTACATATCATTAACTGAACACTGAATCGTCTTCCTTTCAGAGAACTGGACCTCTTGACTGCATTGGTGACTTAAAAAGTCAGACTTACACTGATGCTAAAAAGTCAGACTTACACTGTTGTTAAACTGGCATAGGAAAATAGATCAGGACAATATATCTCTTTTAAATAGTGACATCATTTAGGGCCTTGGAAACTTAAAATGCAGAATGGATTTGTCTGAATAACTGCTAGACAAGACTGTACCTAAATGTTGAGAATATTTTTCTCTGGGTGGAAATTTGAAGAGGAAACCCTTGCTTTGTCACAGGACTGGTAATGCCAGTCAGTTTAGCAGTTTCATTTTTCACTTGGCAGCCAAAGCGCTGAAATCCAATGAAAATGAAAACACACAGAAATACTATGTTTCTGAGACCAGTAAAAGCTAAAGGCAAGAAGATTATCCCAGTAGGCAGGGACCAGTTAAAAGGCCTTTTGCACCTCCGCTGAGGTGCGCAGGGATGGGCATAGGTGTGTGGAAGAGAGGAGTTACACAGAAGACCCCTGGGGAAAGGAGTAGCCAGCTGTTTCCCATGCTCCACAGCCTCTGTCCTTCCCATGGCATGGAGGCTGCCCAAAGCCCAGTGCACACCAAGGAGGGATGTCTCAGGGACAAGGCAGCGCCTTACCTTTCTCCCTTTTCTCCAGCCCTGAGCTCAGTACAGTGACCCACTAACAGACAATCAGGCAGAGCAGAGCCAATAAAAGAAACACCAGTCATTTTTCATTTGCTTATGGACAGGCAACTTATGATGATACTCTGATGATTACTTTCTATTGAATGAATCACCTTCTGACCCATTCTCCTCAGTCATTTTCATTGTACACTAAATTCCGTTTGCCATGTCAGACCCTCAATTTTATCAGAGACACTAACACAATTTTCCAGAGCAGCAGCATTAGCTCAGCTTCCTCATTTTGTCTCTAGTGCCTTGTAGTTCAATTTATAGGCGGAAATAAAGACTTGTTGGAACTTGCCTCCTTTCCCTAAGGGTAATCTTAACCCAAACCCAAGGGCAGAATCTGGGCCTAACCTCCAGGCTTTTTCTCCCAAGAGTTGATATATCATCAGATGATCCATATAAGTCATATCACTATCATTGAATAAAAAGCAACTTGCGCTATCAAAAGCAGATTTCCAGCATGGAGAGATTCACAAAGATATCTGAAAAGGGAGCACACTGTTTTACTTTCTGATAAAAATGGGAGGAGCAGAAACACACACAAAACCCAAAGCACCAAATGAACAGAAAATTACAAACCAGCATAATGCAGATAGAAATATGTTTGCAATAATTAATTTCTGAATCCTTCTGCACATTCATATTTAGCAGTTATATCTACCTTATATAATCAATAAAATATATCAAATATTATAAAAAACCCTAGAAAATCTTCTGTGTTTATACTAAAATAATATTATGTGAAAAACAAAATTTGACAATTGTGGATAGAATAGGGGATTCATACTTTTTTTCTTTTTTTCCCATTGTGTGCAAGTTTTAGATCTGCTTAACACCAACAGTAGCCTGACCCAGCACAGCATTACTTTGGTCAGAATGTCTGTCTTAGCATTTCTTAAAACAACTTCACTGAGAATTAACCATTGCTGAGGTCTCAAAAATATGTATAGGGCAATTTCAAGTTCAGTTAGCAACTAGGAACTGAGGACATGACTGTGTCATCAGAATAAAAATGAACATTGCACTTAGTGCACTGACTTGTCAGTTCATTTACAGAGATCATAAATAACAATGGTCCAAGGATAGATCCCTGAGGTACTTCTGTAATGACATCCATTAAATCTGACATGATGCTGTTTAATAACACAAGCTGTATGTGCCCTCCTAAGTAGATAGCACCCAGTTAATTACAGATGATTCCATACCTAATCCACTCAATTTATCCTGTAAAGGAATATAATTTATGAAATAGACAATAAAAAACAAATTTAAATTCACTTCATACACATTCCCTGGAAACAACTCGCACTTAATCTGCAGTGTTTAAAAGCATCTGATTTTCTCATTCTGAATTAACCATAAACATTCTAATATTATTCTGCTCGAGAGTCCCTTATTATTGGTATGGCAAAGAAATACAGTGTCCAGTCTTCATGCTGCTGAACCTCCAGCAAGGGGTGCTCCATGGGAGCACACCCAAACTAGATGACTTGTGTTCAAACTGTGCCTTTTCAAGGCGTGCTACACAGATTCTGGGTAATCTGCAAGTCTGAGCAGGGCAAGCCTGGCTTCGGCCAAGTCTCACTCACTCTGGATGCAGTCTGCGCTGCCACACTTCTCTCCAGGGAACAGTGAAAAATGCTGAACGAACATACTGGTGCTAAGAGGGCATCAATGCTTCTTTTGGAGATGAAGAAAAGGAGCTGACGTGATTCCCAGTGACAACCAGAAAGTGTGAGAGAGGGAGAAAGGTGAGAAAAAGAGGGAGATCGGAGACACTGCCTTGGCTTGCTCTCCCACTTAAGAATGAAGGGAAAGCAGGATGTCTCCATGGCAACCATCAAAAAGCATGGAAAAGCAGAGAGCAACAATGATTATAATAAGATTAGAAGAGGTCACACAGATCATCAGATAGTCCCCCAAAATCTGAGGCAATCACATAATAATAGCCGCTTAGTCTGGAAGTGCTCTGTGGAACAAGTACTCCACATCCAGACATCACAAACTTCTTCCCAACTTATGACTAATTTTTGTAGTTTAAAATACAAAAAAAAAAAAAAAAAAAGAAACTGATAAAGATTAATTATTATACTCTGAAGAAAAGGAGATTCAGAGAACAGGTATCCTACATTCCTGTGATAGGAAGGAATCTACATGCTCGATCTGCTGGGTGATTTTAGGACAAGTACCTCACCTTCTGCTGCTGAGCAAAGCAAGCACAACAAACACCCCACATCTGCCCTGAGCAATCTGATCTCTGGGAGAATTACTTCTCGATACCAAATTGAGGAACCATGTTAACCCTCAGGATGAAACAAGATGCATCAGTGAGATTTCTGAACACTAAAAGGGACACCAGGTCACCCCTTCCTCATGCATCTTGTCTCTGACAACATATCAGTATGGACTGATACAGAAGGTACTTGTTTCTTAAAGAGGTATCAGTGAAAATGAAAAAAGGCAAGGGGACCCTCACACACCAGGTTTTAGTTGCAACACACAAGTCACTTCCAGAAAGTGGCCAGACACCATGACGGTGAATAAGATATAAGGCTTCCAAAAGAAGGAACAATTTACTTCTCTCACCAATGGCTGGGTGAGATTTTTTTGGAGGGCAAAGAAGGAACATGTTCACATGCTCCTCATAATGGCCAGAGCACAGGAGATAAATCTAGCTGCAACTTGCTAGACAGAATAAAATAAAGATACTCAGTCTGAAACTGAATGATGCTCCGCACCTTTAGAAATATGCTGAGTGTTGTCATTTCCCCCTGATATTAGAAGGAAATGTGGGGGAGAGAACAGTGCTTGTAATCTAATGCACTTACACTTGTTATTTAAAGACCAATGACTTTTAATTCTCAAATACACTCCCATGGTTATATATTGCTTTCAAACCCACGCTGATGAAAAAGTAGACAATTAATGGTGTAAGTCTCCACTAAACTGACACTGACCTGAGATGCAGTTCAGGGTGAAAATCTTTAACTAATCCCTGTATGCTCTGTGTGACCAGGGCTAGAAAATAAAGACACTTTTCTTATCTACATTCTTATCCCTCACACCTTATTAGAGAGGGTACTTTATGTTCCAGAACCGATGTTTCACAAGATCCTGAAGAATTCCAGTGCCCCAATAAATAAACAGAAAAGTCAAGTATATTATATATGTATTTGTAGGACAGATTTTGAATTGGCATTCTTACGTTGCATGGTGGTTTGTGCTGCATTTTGTTGTTATGTCTAATTGGGCAATTTGCATACCCTTTATGCCTGTCACATTGCTACCTGTGACACTTCATCCAGGAGTGACTTGAAAGTGCAAGTTATGCTCACGTTGTAATTTCTGACTACAGGACACTCAGGAAAGGCAGCTCAGCTGAAAGTCTTAAGTCAGTATATTTAAGATACAGTTTTCCCACCTTGTGTGAAATGCAGCTAAGTTTTATGGCTGCTTTAGTCCAGAATGAGATAATCCACATCAATTTCAGTTATTTGCCTTAACCTTCCTAAGTCCTTCTACATACATGGACTTAATTTGTGTTTTACTGACTCTGCCCTTCCTTCCTCTGCAGGAATCTGTCTCAGGCTTTTGTATGTCAGCTATTTGAAGCAGCATTCCTATACCTGTTTTCTTTCTACTGATACTTTCTACAGCTGTGGCAGATTGCATTGTTTTTTCTTTCCTATTGAAGGGCGGAGGGTGAAATCCAACACGTTAGCTTCTTTTCAGTATGCTTGGCAGCAAGGCATATGTGCTTCTGCCTCCCACACTATTTTCTCCATCCCCTGTATTACTGTTTGTAACAGATGTTTTCTCTGGCCTTTGCTTCTTCCTGTCGCAGAGCCCCTTGCTTCCACCGGGACATTTTTACCCTGTCATTTCGAAGTCTCCGACAGCTTCTTCTGCCAATATTAGTGTCGTTACATGTGCTAACAAATATGTCACACACATGCACAAGCAAGCATGATACGTGTCCCAGCCACTATCATTGCACCAAAGGCTTATGACCCCCACTGGGGTAGGGCCAAGGAAGCCCAACAAGCACACCTTTGTCCCATTCATGCGTTATATCAGCAGTGGCTTTGCACCTGAATGTTCACACAGAAACTCATTTTGCTATACTTCTTAATCACACCCACAATATTTTCTCAGCAGGAACTTTTTTACCTCTCTTTTTTCATTTTGTTCAGTAAGAAGGAAATATTTCCAATTCCACAGTGGCTAACCAAGTGATAAGTCCACTAATGAGGGGCAAAAGCAGGATGCATAGCATGCCTGGATAACGAAAGAAGTGTTGTTGCCTTATCTTTCCCTTACTTTAATAATCTCTCTTTAACAGAAAAGCACATAGTGGAAGTTCAATACACAGCCTTGAGCTTTAAACTTCTGCTTGTCCTACAGGGGATTTCCTGCCCTGTCGGGTGAATTCCACTTAATAATACTGAATTCCTGTAACAGAACAATTCCTTCCTGTGGGAATTTAAAGACTTCAAGACTGTTTATTATATTTTAACTGGTGATTTTCCCTGCAGCTTCAATTGTATTTGGTTTAATTTCATAGAAAATGTTTATTCCCTTATATTTTTCTTCCACAGACTTCTCGGCTCACTTCTACCTTGCCCACAAAGATAAGAAAAGTTACTTTTAGTTCCTATTATCTAACCAATATGTAGGATGCACTTAAACCCCCCAACAGAGAGGTGTTATTTGCAAAATGTATTACCTTTTCTTTTCTTCAAACACTGCGTGTAATCTCTCCCTTGCTCGAGTCTCTCTGGTGTGACATAGGTAAATTTCACAATAACAAAGCGAGCTCAACCACCACCTCACTGTACATTATACACCCTCCAGGAGACTTTACCTCATATATGGTTATTTTGGACCCCTAACAAAACAAGCACCACAGCTCTACACAAATAAATTTGTGTACTCTTGTTTCAGTTAAACAATATTTTGCTTATACCTAAGATAAGAGATCTGGAGGTATTTTAATATTAAATTATTATTTACATGTGGCCTAAGCAGCAGAACAGGGTTAGTAAACCCACGGCTCTTGAACTGTGCACAATTTACAAACAGTTCATGTGGTCCCAGCCCAGACCTCACGTAACCAGCAGCAGAACACAGGAGCTGCTGGGAAATACAACTCCCCAGGATGGGGAAGAAATAAGCCAACAAACAGGGAGGACTGAGCTCAGTGCTGCTAATTCACCTTGGGACCTCGATGGACTCTGAGTGCAGGGCCAGCCCCTGACACAGCCATCATCATCATCTTCTTTTGGACCCCTATTTTATTTTGGACTCCATTTTATGGCTGTCATCTGAGACGTTTCCCATTGGTGGCTCATGTGAGTAGGAAGCAGTTACCTTGAACCCAAAGGTACTCTTTGTACAGTACAGATTAGAGCAATGCAGTGCCAGGGCAGGTATAAATCACCACTTGTCTTCGATTATATTTCAGTTAGAGGAGGACACCATAGCAGAACAGACTAGCCTCTGGGCTTGCATGAGACAAGGCAGGGAAGGAAATTGTATAGTTGAAGGAAATACGCCCATATATCCCATATATTAGACTAGTCCTTAGGGCTGAGCCAGCATAGGTTAGGGCAAACCATGTCCCCATAAGCAGATCCTTACTGCAAGGCCTTCTGGATCACACTCCCATCTGTTTTAATTTAATGTAGGAAATATTTTGTCTGTGTAAAGAAATGTTAGTTCAAGGAAAATATTTATGTAATGCAAAATAGTGTATTACAAATATAATTAGAGTTATAATGCAAAACGCAAAAGGTCTTTTCAGTTCCACATGTGCAAATCTGTAGTAACTAAATTAAGTTAGAGAAGTTTCTCTGGTGGTGATAATACTAAAGAGAAGGATTCATCCATAAATGATTTGCATACCTCCAGAAATATCTATGATAAAACAAAGTATATTGCAATATTAATGTTTTACTTATGTTGAACTTAACATTATACAGATTTCTATTTAAAATATATTCATCTGATAATAAAATACCTATCAAGTAATAAATATGTAGGTTATCTGATGAAACATATTTGAATCTCTACTTAAACATTCTAACTTTTAGTTGAGACATTAACCAAAGCCAAAGATCTAAAAATCCATATACTTCAAAAGAGACTGATTTTTGATACTGTAGCCTGGGACAGTATGTAACTGAGTTCTCTGATGATATCTGTTAAAATGCTATTTGGAGCCAAACATTTGCACAATGTATATCATGAAATGTATTTTTTTGCTGAACTACATTTTTATAACCTGGCAGTTTGTTAAAAAGAAAAAAACCCAAACAAACCTTAACACAGTTGGTAACCAAAGCACAGTGATCTTATAACACAGATTAACATATAAACTGTTATAGTACATTTTTTTTTAAATGTCAGAGGCAGTACAGTATAATATGGACCACCTTGTTATATAACATTACAGTTTTAACAGGGAGATGTGCTCAGTAATATAATAGTTTTTCCATCTGTAACCTCTTTGATTCTAATGAATGCAATCATTTTAATTAAATGCTACAAGTAATAGCATAGTATAACACTTCAAATTGAAGAAACCATTTTCAACATATGGCATGAGGTTTTGTATTTGGTCCAGACCAACAAAAAAAAAAAAGTGTTTTATTTAATATTTGAGGTTGTAAGACATTTTTATTACCATGTAAAGTTTCAGAAACATTTCTGAACTATAGAAACCATTTTCAAGTTAACAACTGAGGTTCTGGATCCACTTCAAGGCTAGCAAAAATAAAATAATACTTTAAGTTTAGATCTCTCTGAAGGCTGTGAAAAACCGTTTGATATTTTCACTTTGAAAATAGTTCACTTACAAATTTTAACTACAGCACAGATAACCATCTGATGGCTGCTCAGTGGATCGTGTGAAATGAAATCAGCTTCAGTCTATAACATTTAGGTAGTACTCAGGAGCCACATTAGTAGAAAAACCAGAACACACTTTATCAAATATGGAAGCATGCATCTTGATCTGAATGGCTCAGGTTTCTGGAAGTCTTTACTTTCCATATTAGGCATGCCTACATACTTTCCAAATTATTAGCAGTTTAGACTATGCAAACACAACTTCACTTTATTTGCATATCCATCCCCACATATTTTAAAATTGTTCCCTTAGTAACTGTATTCTGATGGAAAATAAATGCAGACTTCCTACTTGCAGTCCAAATAAGAAAACAACACACCAGTTGACATCTGCATGCATGATATCATATAAATTACAGAAAGAAAAAATTTACATGGCAAACAAAACAACGTGAGAAATAAAGCTGTTGGTAGGTGTTTTACCATTGATGATCATTGTCCTATATGGTGAAAAGATCCCTTTTCTATCAATAACTATAAATATGAAATTTAGAAGTATTATGATTGTGGAGAGAGGGAAGAAACTAAAGAAAATATATTGTTCTCATTCTAAGATACTATATTTGAGATTAATTTCATTTGTATTTTAATATCTCTGGATGCATTGCCATTTACTTTTTTAATGTAGGTTATGCCAATATAGTTTAAAGAGAAGAAATTATTTGCACCCAATTTAAAGTCCCTTTACTGCCAAGTAATATAAAGCAGCCCAAATTTAAATGAGAATTGGGTCACTGCCCTCTAAAATTGTATTACCTTCCACACCATGGAGTTAATTTACATGTGTACAGAAAGAATTGCAATACAGTCAGATTTGAATGAAAATACTTTATGCTCATTTATTTTCCTCCTCTTTTTCACACATGCAAAAGTCTACACAATGGATAAGAGTGGTGAAACAGACCTTTGAAACCTAAATTTAAAAAAAAAAAAAAAAAAGAAGTAAATAATGAATATATATTTAAGAGTGAGAAGCATTTGAGGCCACAGTACAGGAATCAAAAGTTCCTGAACAAGGGAGGTTAAGATCAATATGCCATTTTGCTGGTTTGTACTCAGTCTCAATTTAAAACCCAAGAGTTGCAATGGACACTGTATTTCTAAAGAATTTAATTGTGGGAAAAAAGGTTGGGAGCTTCAGAAGAAGCTTCAGCTCCCCTAATTGCCTTGCCTGAGGATATACCCTACATGACTGAAACCATGTCTTTTATCAGGTTTCTTGGCTCTTTATTTTCTTTTTCAGAACTGATTTTAATTTTACTTAATATAGAATTTTATAAGAGCTAAACCATTGTGCTGAAAAGGGGTGTTTAAGTAGTTGATATTCAAACTATTGTTGCAATGTTTTTAGCTATCATAAACACAAACACTCTGAACTATGGTTTGACTGACACTCTGCTGTCTGTAACACTGTGCTGAACTGTTCGCACTCATGATTTTGTCCTTTGCAGCCATAAAGGTTGGAAAAAGTCTGAGGACAGAAAAGGCTAGTAAAGAGAAATAACCACACCATTTTCCATCTTCAATAGTTGCTAACTTAATTATTTCACATTCTAGAGTTAAGGCTTTATCTACTGTTTCCAAGTTTTAGCTAATTTCTCCATTATCAGATCTGGTGTGATATTGGATGAGTAACTGAAGGATTCCTAAAGGACACCTGACCGAAGTCCAGAGAAGTTCTCTGCCCATAACCTATTTCAGAGAGGTATCCACTGAGACTAAACAGACTGCACTGAAAACTCAGGCCAAGATCCACAAATGGTTTAGGATGTAGGTCCAATGTGATGGGAGAAGGCTGAGCACTACCAGGCTTGTACTCCTTCTGAGACCCAAACAAATATCTGTGCATAACTGTGCAGTGAATCTGTGTGCATCATTTTCCTGCCTGCACATGGGTAAGAGTATTTCCCATCTCACAAGGTTGTTGTGAATATATGTCTGTTCACTGTTTCCACATCCTACCATATCACAGTTACAGAGGAGAGGGAGACAAGAGCTGTAACAACGTCTGACAGATGACATGGATAATAAATCAGTGCTCCCATCACAATACAGCATCAGTTCTTTGAGGACTACATTCACTCTAAGTGATCCTGAGTTTAACAGTCACAAACACTAGATTACTAACAAAGTCAAACAGAAAAAGGGGGCAGAGTAAACTTACAGGTGTTTCTTTTCACAGTGAAAATACACTGATGTATCAGCATGAAAGGAAAAGACAGAGAAGGGAAGTTGGCAGTAACACCAACTTGTTTTCAAAAATATACTTTCATATCTGCCTCTGCAGGAGAAACCTTTTCAGCATTCATGTGTTAAGCTTCATTTAGAGTCTGGATGGTTGTGTCCATGTTCACTTGCAAATAAAATATTATTTATGGGCTGATCTCACAAATATTTACTACTGAACATATGGGTGAATGTTCAGCTGGTGTAAATCAGCAGAACCACCAATCTCATTTACATTAGCTGAGGCTCCAGCATGTTATGTTTATTACATTAGAGACCCATTCAAATGGATAGGATTTACCCTGGTAGCCATCCATAGGTTGGTTAATCTAATCTACAGGTTGACGATGATTGCAGAATCCCTTCCCTACTCATGCTTTGTGCAATGCAGAGCCTTAAACTGTCATTTAATGAATATTTTGTTATATCTCATATACAGATTGAAGATCAATGTTGTGTTCCTGATATTTTCATAGAAACCAACCTAAAAGTTAAAATATTAGTTTGTAAACCCTTAATTATAAAAACAGTTGCATGAAATATTCAGCAATGCACACCCTAGGCCATAAAGGTGCAAGCCGTACTATAACCCTGAGCACATCCTGGGAAGGGCAGTAATCCTTTGCTGCTGTTCAGGACACTCAACACCTCATAGGATTTACTCAGCAACCTTGGTGTCAAATCAACAACTTGTCAGATTATACCAACAACACATGGGTTTCTGGAACAAGAGCGACTGGAAGCACTTCTTCCTTACAGACCCTCTATGCCAAAAGCGAGAAGGGTCTTCTTTTGTGTGAAGAACTTTGGTGAAGTCTTCCACTGTAACACTCACAGTGGTCCATTTCTATATGTGAATTAGCTTTGCATCATTATTTTTAAAAACAATAAAACCCAAGGTGCATCAGTACCTTGGTTTGCCTTTCAGTTCTGAATGAAGTGCAAAGGTACATCTAAAAATTACTAATGCAGTCTGAAACAGAAGTTATGCAACAATCGAAATTTCATATCTTTTGTCACTGGTTGTATATATAACCACAAATACCAACATTTTATTGCTAGATTTGCCTATCCACTACACAAACAGGTTATTACATAGCATGCAGGATGACTGGAGGTAAAACTGAATTTTCTCCTACCCCCCAGCCTGTCGTTTCTCATTTTCTCCCAATTACCATATTTTCCATATTGTTTCCTGCAGCATTTATGGCTTACATTTTGAACCGTGGATCAAATACTTAAAAAGCATATTTCCCTCCAGGTTTTAATGTTCTTTACTTGCTTTTTTTCTTTCTTTTTCCAGACAACTATTCAAAGCTGTTGCTAGAGTAAGTAGTAATAAAAGGTAGCAGACAACTGACCTCTGTATTTCTGGAAAAGTAATTAGTGAAATTCTCTAGAGACCTGGAGACATGGGTGATATATTACCACCTGTAGGTGGTTTAGAAAGGCATATTTTACAACACCCACACAGTCATAATCAACTTACATATTTTAATGTAGAAGCAGTATAACAATGTTAGATGGAAGCGTGTTTTTTAAGCAATGTATTTCACTTTACTTGGACTGATACTGTCTCCTTTAAAACACCTATTATTATAGACCCAGTGTCACAAAGACAACTGATGGTGGCGGCAGACATAATCAACTAAAGTTTTCAACACTCCTTATCTCATCCAACAACCAATAACAGTCTCTCTGCTAGGATTTTGCAATAGAAGAAACAATGTAAACTAGGCACACTCATTTTTCATCTTCTCCTTTGGGGATTTTTGCTTGTCATCATCACTGCATGCATTTACCCCTTCATAAGTGAGACCTAGAAGCTGCCTTCAAAACAATATTTCAGGTAAAATGTTGAAAAGCATGATTGCCAGCCAGTGATTTCAACAAAGACATCTTACTTTCTCTTTTAAGACTAAAACTAAATCTTAAGTATCCTTGACATCACATTCCTTTCAGTATACATACATTTCTAATAATGCCAAGGATTTCAGATTTTCCTATTTTTACCCTTTAAAAAGAAAAAATAAGTTTTCATCTCAGCAATCTCATTTTTACATATTTGAACTACTACATATAGTACTTCAAAGGAAAACATCCCAAAAAGCTATAAGAATCAAAAAACTAGAAGGAATCAAGTGTACCACACAATACTTTTTCCCAAATAAATGATTCAGTCAGTTGATTACCTAAAAAAAAGTAAATAAAGTACCTGTACAGGATGTAGCTGAGCTAATAGAGAGGAATATGTTAACGGAGGGAACTGACAGATCCTCATGACACTGAAGAAGGTAAAGCAGTGTTCAGAAGGCTCTTTTTTACAGTTATGTCTTTTGTATTGCTCATGTCAGAATCTCCACAGGGAAAAAGAGTGGCTGCATTCTCACTCCCTCAGTGCATTCGATGAATGACTGAAAATGAGAAGTTGTGACTGCCAAACCTTTTTAGTTCCCTGTATCTGTTGCTAGACATACTGGGGCATTAGCAGGAATGTGATGATACAGCCTTCATAGTCTTGCTCACCTTACAGTTTTGGGGCTAGACAGTGTAAGAGGGGAGATGGGAATGCCTGGCGTATGTCAAGTCCAAGACTTAGTTCAGCATGCTGTTCTGCTCTCACAGATCCCTGGATTTACACTCAGTCTACTTTTCTAGTGATTTATTGCAATAGAACAACTTGTATGAGCTTTTGTCTTTATTTTAACCATAAACGGGGCAAGGAATGCAAGAAAATAAGCACCAGCAGTAAGTGAATTCAAAGTTCAGCTCCAGAGAAGTATGAATCAATTTCTGATTGCATGAACATAGGACAAAACTTGGAGATAGTGTTTGACTAATAATGATCCAGAAGGAGGAATGCAAATCAAAGATTACATGATGATTTCTATGAGAAGCCCTCAGGAATAGAAACCAGACTGAGATGTCTTGGAATCCATACAGAGGTATTGATCTACTATTTGGAATCTGTGAGAGCAATGTTTTATGGCATTAATTGTATGAAGTTTTCTCTTGATGTATCTCTTTCTGGTTCTAACTGATCTTCTTTTTTTAAGAACTAAAAATTATATCCCCAGAAACAAGATGGCAAGAGAGATTTCTTCACACTGGTGACAACACCACCTGTTCTGCACAAGCTCGAAGTGACATAAGCCAATTTCTGTTTCAAAAGGCATACAATTGCAGCACAGTTGACCTGTCTCATTATATTTGTCAGAATGTCATGCTAAAGCAGCTGTGGAGGTTTGGGAGTGGGGCTGACCTGGGCATGACCAAGTGAGACTAAGTCACCTCTCAGGCAAAGGAGCCTGCACTCACTCACGTTTATCCATCTAGACATATCTAGACAAAAAGTAGAGCTGGACTGTAAAAATAGAACTCAAAACCAGATCAGGTGTCAGTGAAGTCAAGAGCTCCTCGCTGTTTTAATGGTGAAGTTAAGCTGGTTGTTAAATCACGGGTTTTTGTTTGATTTATTTTTTTTTGGTATAGTGTGGTTGTATTTAAAATTGACTACAATGTTTATACCCATATAGCCTGTTGTGGACTAAAGACCCTTAATAACTTTCTCTGTGTCATATGTTGCATTTTCTGATTTAGTTGCCTTGGTTACAATACAACAGCAAAAAAGATGTTTTTTATCCATGGATCTTAATATATTTTCAAAGGAAAATACAAAACAAATTTGCCACTGAGAAAAATAATTTATAGAAAGGTACAGTGACCTGCTAAGACAATACAGCAGGTCTATAGGTAACCCAAGAATAAAATCGAGGTCTTTCACTTCTCAGAGCGTGTGTATCCTGTGACTATACATTTTCAGAACCAGCATAGCCCAGAACTCAGCAAAGGATAAAAGATCCAAGTTAGTTAAGCTTTCACAGAGTAAATTTGATGACCATGCAAGCATGCCATTACAAAGGCACATACTTTCAGTCCTGTCTCAGTGCATCAATGTCTCTTTTCATTTGCTTTGTATGCTTTCTAACCTTTCAGATCTATAACCCCAATACTCAAAAGTAAGTGTACAATGACACAGCTGAAAGTTTCAAACACAGCTTATATAAGCACACTAATTCCCCAACCTGGGCTCTGCTGATGCACTCACAACACTTTTGTGCAAGCCTAGGATAGAAAACTTGTTATGTAAGTTGGTCTCACCTAAAGTGAGCATGCATCATGCATCATGCATGCTGATGTAGGAAGCAGAGTGCAATGTGAATACACGTACGAAGCTATTTTTCACTTCACAAATATTTCCGTGTAAAAGTAACTCTTTTCCACTTGAGAAAACTGCTTTGAGTTTTCTTTATAAACCCAAGGTGAAAAGAAAAATGTTTTGCTTTTTCACAAAACTAAGAAAATAGGATTTCTCTGTGTAGCGGAGAAAACATTTCTGTTGAGCTGTCACACTGCTCATTTGAATAACTATAAGCCAAATTTTGCATTTGGATTGTGCATAACTCTTGCTCATTTTAAATAGGTGCCATCCAGGAGTAGAATTTGACCTAGTTTTTCCTCAAGAGTATGCACAGAGGAAAGATACAGGAAGAAGTGATGAGATCAATTCATAGCTGATTCAAATTACTGTGGAGCCACTAAATCTAGAACACAGTCTCACAAACAAACAGTTTCTTGAAGATCTGTAGTGAAAGGAGCTATCACAAATGCCAAATATTGTTAGCTAATTCTGGAACTGTGACAAAGTTTTGCTTTGGTTCTGTATCTCGTGAATTTGTCATGACTTTGTATATTATTTGCCTATAATTTTGTTAAACACAGCTATAAGGAACTGTATGTTATGGTTATTCAAATCAATGGACATATTTGAAGCAGTGAACCTAAAGGTGAGTTAACTGAACGTGAGTTTTTGACTTTGGCTGCAAATTCAAAATTTTGGAGGTCTTGTTTTAATTTTTACCAGAGAGAGCACAACAGATGCATCTTTTCACTTACAGGTTTTCTTAAACTGCATTGAGCCATGTGGTATAAGAGATCTGCATTTGCTGACATAGAATAATCCTCTCCATTCACACATGCAGTTCTGGGACAGGCACAAAGGCTGAATGGAGTTTATATCTATCCCTTATCTTCTAGTCACTGCTTGCTTTTCTATCACAGTAGCAGTTTTGTTGAAGCTGTTCTTTTCACATCCCCCATACTCCTGATCTGGTATGCCTCGGTAGAAAAGTAGAAATGTACCCCATACACGTCCATGCAACAATCAACTACTGAGGAGAGACTTCAGGATTCAGAGACTTTTTTGCATTGTTTGACTGTATTAGCTCCTGAAATGTCACAGTAACATGAGGAAATCAGATTAGTTAACTAACCTAACAATGGTTTTAAGAACCCAACTGCATTCTGCACTGCTAAAATTATGCACTGCTAAGTAGATTTTGAGGCAATTCTTATTGATGTTTCTAATAATATCTACATTCTTGCTGAACACAGATTTACTACTCAGTGTCTTTTCCAGAATCATTCTTTGTTTCTTGCACATATATGGAAATTATTTTCACACGTTCTAGGGTCTTAAGTGAGCTCTCGGAAATTCTCACCAAAGTCCCTACTATTTCCCTAGCTATCTACATCCAAACTCTGGAATCTAATGCATTTAAGCCTGGTGCTCTGTCAAAGTTAATAGTCATAATTGCCTAATTATCTGCTCTAGTATGATGGTAAAACCTTTTAACATTTCACTTTTCCCCAAGGAGAGTGTATTGCAGTTTCTGGAATGCTGCCTTACCCTTCTTTTGGGAATACTTAGGCAAAGAATTCATTTTGCTCTCAGCTAAATGAACCTTATGCTCTCCCTTTGTAGCCATACTGTCTCTTTGCCTGGCCGTTTTACGTGAAGTGTACACATCTATATTGAGATATATAGTAAATTCACTAGCATGTTCTGTTTGGCAGATTCCCATCTCACAGTAATATAAGTCACTATGTAAGTCATTTTGTTGAGCTAATCAGAATTACTTTAGCTGTGCAATGTTATAATGGTTTAAATTCCCTCTGATTCAGCCCCTATACGTGCTGAGGTTGTCCAAGGCTACCTAAATTAGAGGAGCCCTGTAATGGCTCTGAACTGTACCAGAAGATCTAGTCTAAGAGTAAATTGGCCAAAGCTGGTTTGCTTCCAAAGCTTGAGTAAACTCCTAAGGTAGCTTAGATACTTTGAGGTTTGGTGTGCACAGATATACTGATTGTCAGATTTTTCCTTCTATGCACGTATTGTTAATTTTATTAATAAAAGCAGGACTTGGTCCTTACTGGCTATTTCAAGTTATATCCTCATAACTGCAGAATTCTGCTTCTGTCCCTCCATCTTACTGCAAGACTCCACTGCCATTTGACCAGCAAGACATGTAAGCTGAATCCCTGGGACCAGGATATCTACATCGAATATTTTAGAGAGTAGCCTTACTACCCACCCCTCTGGCAATTGGCTGTCCCAGAAAAAGACTCCAGAAATGAGAAAAGTGCAGCAAGTGATCACACATGGATCACTTTTATTAGGCTAATAGAGAAATGACCTTGTGGGAGGACATCCTTTCAAAAGTAACTAAATCTGCTGATGACACAGAGCTGAGAAGTAGTAAATACAGAGGAACAGAGCAAACAAAGTCATAATGATTTGGATAGAATTAGGCTTATGGGATGCTAAGTAGTTTATGCAGTTCCATGCAAAGAAGTAAAAGGTAATGAGGCTAGGGACCAAAAATAATCATGGAGACTGAAGTCTAAATTAAAGCACAACACAGAATACAGACCAGGAAAAGGAAGTGGGAATAAGATAGTTTAAAGTGTTTTCCATGATCACACACAATATTTGGCAGCAATAAAAAGGCAAACAAAAGTTCAGAGCAGGAAATTGGATAAGGTAGAGGGGAAAGAATAAAGAGGGAATTATAATTTATCAATGGAAGGCATTCTGGCACCACATGAAAGAATACTGAGACCACATGTGGGATATTGTGTGCAATTCTGATCACCACATTACACTGCAGAAAGGGCATCACTAGGATGAAATAAAGCACTAGATGGACATCAAAATGTCTTATAATTTGGGAGGATGGGTTATTCATTTTGAAGAATGATTAGTCAGCTTCAGCATTTGCAGGTTTTCAGAAATGATTTACAAATCATCATAGTTTTATATCTCATACTAAGAGGAAGGGCACGGATCAATGACAGGCTGATAGTGAATTCAAGTAAAATGTTAAATTAGATATTAGAAAGTACAAACAGGAATTCAGCTAGACAATAAAATACTTTGCCAAGGCAGACTGTGGCACTTCTGTTTATTTTAGGTCCTCAAAACAGGCTGGATTAATTTAGTCTGATTCTGCAACTTTTAACAGGCAAACATCCTATTAACTTAGCAAGAGTTCTGCATGAAAAACACTTAGAATTGAACTCATAACCCATTAGAATTTTAAGGAGTTGAAAAAAGTTGAGATATCGTTCCTACTGACATCAAGGACAACTGTGTAGCTAAAATTCGTCCACAAATTATTAGAAATGGTGCTGTAAGAGGCTGTAACTCTGAGTGAAGTATGTAAGTACATACTTCAATTGATACATATTCAGTAGACTTAGAGACATGGTCAGTGAAACCACTCATTTAATTAAAGGTAAGCACGTGCTTGGGCAATATGGTAAACTGCAGGTAAATGCATAAGAGATTTCTAACTATTTGGCAGAGGTTTTTAAGTATGCAGTCTATAAACTTCTCATGTATTCTACAACATGTATAGGCCCAAATATGAAAAGACAGAATATACATACATTTATGTTCCTACATGCAAATCATTCCAGTGTTAAAGTGGAAAATGTGCCAAAATTTGTGTGACAACTTGACTAGGTCTTGAAAGACAGATTTTTAAGCATTCAAAATATGGTTAAAAATGTACCACCTAGCATGGATCGACCATGGAAAGGAATGGCTATTTAAATACCTAACACTTTAAGAAAAAAAAGCCATCATTATAAAAAAAATTAACCACTTAAATATGTATCCAGTTTCACTTACTTCATATTCTTAGATACCTTTTCACCTCTGGACACTACAGACTAAAATCTTTCAAAAAATCTGAAAACACTACTTGGTGGTGAGATGCTATACCAAAGGGTTTTTATAAGAAATTATATAAAACATTCTGTCTTCTAATATTAATTCTAAGTAACTACATACAGAAGTTGCTAAAGTGACTTATATCACACCTTTGTCTTCAATTTCAGTCTAGGAATCTAGAAATTTTCAGACTCTCTTTTCAGAGAAAGGGAAAACAAGTCAAAGATACCATCATGTGTGCTCTTCTACTGAATTACTGGATAGTCCTATTACTAAATGGATATTCTATATATAAACACCTATAAGATAAACAACTTTCAAAAAATATACAGATAAATGTAAAGCTGTTTTTATGACATTCACTGCATTAGAAAATGCTAATAAATCAAACAGTGTACAAAAAGCAGGTTTTATTTCTTTTTACAAACTAATAATTTAGATGTTATATGCAATCAATAGATATGAATTAATTTATTTTGAGGGAGTCATTCCTACTCAGTCAGGGCATACCAAAATCTTCTGTCAATAAAGCCTGGATTAAAAAGCCAGCACTGTCTGATTTATTTGGCACTTTGACCAGCAGAAATTCTGTGAGAACAGCAAAAGTGAGAGACATCATAAAGATGCAGAGAAAAATTAAACCCCAAAAGCTCCTAAAATCAAGGAAAAGAAGAAAACAGCCAACAAACCCCAGACAAAAAAACCCCAAACTAAATCAGCAAGATGCTGAACTAGAACTGAAAAATATGTAGGACATATAAAGGAACAGAGAATAAATAAAAGGGATACAAATGCATGGGAACAGAATTTTCTAGAGAGGTGGAGGGTAGCCTGGGGGAAGCCTCCAGAAAAAGAATTGCATTAAAGTGTTACAAAAGAAGAGAAAAGGTGGAAAAAGAAGGCAGTGAGTAACGAGAAAGCAGAGAGTGCACAAAAGCCATAAAGCACAAAGATGAAAAATGTAAAGAAAGCATTTTCTTTCCTCTTTCTCCCCCCTCAAGATATATTTGCCCTCAAAGAATCATTCTTTCACTTATTTTTTATTTCTCCAGAAACTGGAAGATTGGACTGTGATGGAAACAAGAGTTTCACTTTTCTGTTTCACTTTTACCCTTGTATCTTCACATGTAAAAATCAAAAGTCTGAATTTCAGAGTTGCTTGCTGACAAGCTATGAGGCTGCTTTGCTCAAACACTTAAAGGCCTAGCATCCAAAACTTCCAATGGGGGGATTTGAGGGTGCATGGAGTCCCAGACAATTAGGTCCTACATAACAAGATGTGCATTTAAAGCTTTTCACTCAAAAACACTTACATTCCTTTGCCTCCCATTCAGCATCTCCTGAACATCACAGACAGACAATGCTACATCTAAGACAATCTGCAGAAGGACTTATCAGTACTGTTGTAAAACAGGATGGAAACAAAATTAAATAAAACTCCTTGATAGCAAGGGGACAGTTTTGCAAGTGTGGAAAACATTCTCTCACTTTTCTAACGTACGTGTTTTCATAAATGAAATAGTTTCTCCTCTGTCCTGCTCAGAAAGGCACACTTTACTGACTGCTCTTACAATCATTAAAAATGTTGTAGGGAATAGAATAGTTTTCCCCAGTTTTTCCTTCCTTATCAGTTTGCATGTTCAAGTTCTATAAGTCCTGTATGTATATGTAGCAATGGACAGTGTATGAGCACTAAAGTGAGGAAACCAAGCTAGAGAAAACAATTTCTGTATTTAAAAGACTTTTTAGAAAGACACTGCTAGAAGTGTAAAGATGAGTTTTAAGTACTTCTCATTAGAGTTCAGCGGGAATTTGTTTTTTTTCCACCATAAAGACTTCCCAAAGATCATGAAAAATCAAGGGAGAGCTCTAACGCAGACTAAAACAGTGGTTTGAATACTTCTCCATTCTGTTTCTGACTATTACCTACATCCCAGAAAACATTTTAACTACCAAACTATTACATAGTCTAGAATGCTCCTTTTGGCTATTAGCTAAAATACTTCAACAGAAGTTCAGCCAAGCAAATGAATATACAGAACTGCCACATGTAGTAAGGCAACATTTTCTCTTGAAAAAATATTGTAGCTATAAATCCCAAATCAGTACTCCTTTATGATCCTATGTAGTTCTCAGATTTCTATCATCTTTGGGGAATGCATCATCAGCCAAGCTCCTTCTAGGTATTTTAGTCACTGTGTGCCACAAAAGACAGAAATCACGAAAAACAGACATGCAGGTTAGAAGAATGTCCACATTAGATATAAAGAAATGATAGTTCAGTTCAATGTACATCAACTCTTGGATGAAAGAAGTGGAAGTGGTGACAGTATACCGAGTAGATCAATTGTTAACATGCCCACAAATGTCCCATACATTTCCTAGGTATTCTCTCAAGGCATTACAGTGTGCTACTTGGTTCCTAGAAAACTAGGCAATTAATATATTTATTTTATCATTATCGATATGCATTCTGCCATCTTGATAGACTTCACTAAGATTTATTTCTTCCCTACAAGGAGAGCTATTTCCTGTAACAGTATCACAACTAAGTTGTCTGATGCTAGGAAAATGGAGTCACGGTGGTTTTTTGGAAGGAAGAAAAGCTCTTTATCAGAGGGACCAGAGTCCCCCATCAGACAGACCCACTGAGGTTTTTGGCTGGTTCAGAGTTACTTAGGAAGCTGAAAGGAAGAAAACATTTGTCAGGCTATAAAACTTAAAACCACAAGCAGATATTTAGACCTGGAGCTCATTAATCTAGTAGAGCTGATAAGAATTTAAATCTTTTCTCTCATAAACTTAAATCAGAGTAACAATGTATTCAGGTCCTATTTTAAAAATAGGATGAAATAATATGGGGACTATATACTTTGCTTCAGTTTACTTTCCTTATAGTTCTTCTGAAGTCAAAAATGCTTTTGTTAACGGGTCCACTCCTGGGGAAAAAATGCTCCAAAACTAGCAGCACAAAGGAGGACGTATTTCAGCTGCAAATTTGTAATCTGTATTTGATGTGTTCATTAAAGCTATTCGTTACATCACTCTAAATCTCCATGGTTCCAGCCATTTTGAGCAATAGCTAAATGGCAGAATGAATTTTCACTGTGTCATTCTCCATCCACTTCCTTTTAAAACTCTAGACTTCAAAGTTTAATTTTATAAGATCTGCAAGACAGACACTGTGACAGGAAAAGGATATTTTGAAGAAGAACATGCTATTAGGATCCAAAGGCCTCTTAAAAAGTGAACGGTCAGTGTCCCTGAAGGATGAAAGAGTATGTTTGATGGTGGATGTTCTGTTTATTATATGAAACTACTCCTCCTCTGAGACTTTACAAGCTGGAAATGCAGTTTCTCTGCTGTCTGTTACACTTGGGTACTTTTGCTTAAATTATCCATTCCATAGATTCCTTCTTGTCTTAACTTGAAGCTTGTCACATTAAGACATGATGGAACACTAATGCAAGCAATTTTTATCTAACAGATACAAATGGTATTGACTGCTATCTCCCTAAACTTTCTTTTCTATTGGCTTAATGTAAACATTTCCATTTAAAACATCTAGGAAGTCACAGATATAAAATACATTTCTAAAGTGAATACACATACCATTTACATTCCCAGATATTAAAACCAAAAGGATATTGCAATCTGACAATATTAATATGTGCATAAAATAGGTCACTGAATTTAATGCAGAAAATCTTGCATTGAGGGTTTGTCCAACTCACTCAACCCCTGTCCCTGAATGGGAAACAAGGATCATTACACAAATAATGCAGGACAACAGTGATTCTCAATAAAAAGATGTAGATCAGCTAGTAAAAATTCCTTCATGTTAGTCAGAATGGCGAAGGGAGAAATTCCACAATACAAATTTTGTCACAGCACAGGACAGCAGCTATCGCTTATAACCCTGTAGACAGGAATAAAGATGCATTTCTTCTTACATCTATTATAAGAATGTGCTCCTCTAGGCAAGTGAGGCTTATAAAGTTTTGAGTCATCTCACGTTTGTGAAAGAACATTCCAATCTCAAATCTCAGTCTCAAAGATATCCCCAACTCAGCCACACAGCTTGTCTGCTAAGTAAGTCCCAAAAGAATTGTGGTGATCCCAGCTAGAGAATGCTAAAAAGGAGGAGGAGGAAAATTATTACATTAAAGGGCATATGCATAAAAGTGTGTGTCTATTGACTTTCATTTACAAAAATATCATTCGAAAGCACTCTGCATTTTATGTAAAGCTGCTTTGGTATAAACACAGTGCTCTTTCTAATTCTGCATTGTCAAATCATGATAAAAACTTGTGTTAGTGAAAGTGGAATGCAATAATTAAAAGCATAAAGTAAACATATATATATTTTTTTCCCCTAAAAAAATCAGATTATCACAGAATTTCCTTAGCCATGTCTTTCAACTAGACCCAACTGGCCTATTCCTTGCTTTATGCTGATACTACAGAACTCAAATTGTACCTCTTCTTAACATGGGACTTTTCAATTTCTCTCCAAACCAATTTCTTTCCACATTAAAGAAGAATGGAACAGAAACTGTACAGTGTATACTAGAAATAAAAAGATGCAAATGCCAATTATAACAGGGTTATATATTAACTACTTCTGTTTTCAGAATTGCTGTAAAAGATCACATTATGCTTTTCACTAGGAGAGATACTAGGCTAAAAGTACCACTACATTGACAGTATTTTCCCATCTGGAAAGATGAAAAACTTTAGAAATACTCAGTCAGAGGAAAGTCTAATTCAGATTTTATTGCTAAAACTTGCAGCCAGCACAATGTACTTTAAGTTACTATTTATATTTTTAACAAGTCTTCTTTTATGAGTAAATGGGTAAAATACTTGCATAAAGTAAGTTGCATAGAATAAAATAGTTAAATATGATGAGTGTGACTGGCTTTTTACCATCAAAAGAGCTGGCACTTACTTTACTATAGCACTGGCTCAGAAAACACCATTCTTTATTCTGATGTTGGTCCCTTTTTGGCCCTAATTAAACAAGACAGTGCTGTAAAGTGTCTTTCTACTTTGTGCACATACATCCACTGATGTTTGCATGTATAACAGAAGCTTATGGCTCAACAGCAAGATATTCCGGATTGGAACATGCATACGAATCCAGATATCAAAGTTAGCTTTAGTTTGACTTTGTGAGATTCTAAAAGCAGCTCTGCTTTGTTGCACTTCCTTAGATCCCAATGGTGATTTAGTTCTGAGGATTATATATTTGTCTCTTATGTGTCAAAAGTCTTATCCCTAGTGACATTACAACTCTGTTTTTGTATTTAATGTAAAAGCGTGATAGCTTCACATTGATGATTGTCAGCAGTTGCTATTTATCATCTGTCAAAAGTTTTCCTCATGGGAAGACAGAAAATCAAATGGATTATGGCTGGTTTTTTAGTTGCTTAAAGGAATCTTACATGACACAGGCTAAAAAGAATGGCAAAACTGCTCCTGACAACCAAGTTAGCATTCATAGCAATATGCGATTTTATGTACATAGCAGGAGAACTGTCAGCTGCCTTGACAAAGCAGCACATTTAAAAATGCTATGTCAGTTCACTCGTCTGACCTCTTGGTTGCAAGACCACCTGACACTGTAGTTGCATCTTTCTAGAACTGCTTACAGTATTCTCTAGAAAAAAAAAAGGTGAAAAATCAAAACTGCAAATACACATGACAGATGAAATATCTAACAGTAGACAGCAAAAGTCTAATAATTACATCCCTGCATAACCTTTTGGTTAAGATTTTTAGAACTATGAGGGATATACTCTCCAAAGAGAGAAAGAAGAATGAGAGAGCCGGCACAAGTGCAATAGGACTTGTCTGTGCCCCTAAGTCACTTCCCTGCTCTTATACAATAACTAGAGGAAGGTATAATTTCTTGAAAAAATTAAGAACTTTATCCTATTAAAGGTGTTTTCTTCAATATGGCTGAAGAAGAAATTAATGAGAAGATACTAATTTAGACTTAGTCACCTCCCTACTTGCATCAAGAAATGCACACATGCACACAAAATTTGATCACAGAGCAAGCTATGGATTTTACATAAAACTTGCACAAATCTTTCTGGTTACCTCTAAAAAATTAAGCCACAAAAATTGAGTGAGACATAAAATTTTCTCATCTTTTTGCCTGTTTAATGCTTTAAAAATATGTCAATTCTTATACATAACTATAAGATAATGAAATGAAACGTACTGTCTGATTGTTATTTACTCAGTCTGGAAATACAGGATATTCAAGAGTTGGGGTTGAAGCTTCTAGAGGCATGATGGGTGAATCTCAAAAACTGGTAAACCCATTAAATGTGGAAGTTAACTGTATTATGAATAGACTCTTCATTCAGCCTGCATTCTGGGAACAGCCATGGACCTGGTTCATGTTGTAATGCTTTGAAAAAGGCTATTTTTAATGACATTTCATTTGGAATCCAAACTACAAAAGTGGTTTGCTGGTCCATCATTCTCCATGATCTCCTTAACCTGTTTCAGGTTTGATATCCTTTTATCTTTAATAAACCTACTGAAAGGGATTCGGTGTTTCACGGGTAATTATGCCCCACCTCTAATTTCAGATAGATTAAGAGAAATTCAGGGAAGCAATAGGGATTTAAATGACATAAAATGGAATAAAAGATTTAAAATTCAGTCTTTTTAGTTTCACCTTGCATTGTCAGATAGAGAAACCAGCTTTATTTCAACCTTAATGGTCATGTGGAGATTACTGGTCAAAGTGCAGAGAATATAAAGCTCCTGTTATAGAAGTACTTCTGAAAAACCTGAAGCTTAGATCTGGGCTTCCACCTTCTTTGAAGCTTATTATGAAAACCCGTTCTATGACAAATGTCCAGATAATGATATACTGTAACAATACCTTGGTTTTCAAGAGCCATCTTACAGACTTGTACTGCACTGTACCACCATTGGAATTATACCTTTTAAAATATTTTATGTCCTTCTAGAGTTGTTAAAAGTGACAAAAGTCAGAACAGCTCTACAAATCTGAGTTTGAAAAAAGTGACGTATACTGTACATGGCCACAGTGGAACAGTGCTAATATTAGGTCGGTGAACAACAAAACCACAATGATTAAGCTCATTAAAAACAAAAGGATGTATATCAGCAATGAAATTAAGCAATGATTTGTAATCATGCTAACAAAAATACCCCAAATAACACCAAAAAAACCCTCTCTTTTGGTGCAGACAAGTTTTGAGGATTCAGTGGTAATAAATGAGGCAGATGAATAATAGTGGCAATGAGTACTATTGAGATATGTAAAAAAAACAGTGTTGACTTTATGCTTTGTCTGCATTTACTGACTGAGCTGGAGGATTTTGGTTTCCTTGTTAGGTATCCTAATACTTGCAAACAGGAAGAATGAGAAAATATATATCTAAACACCTTTGAATCTTGCTGGGTGCCAGTGATAAGAAAGCATTTTAGCAATGAAAACATGGCAGGCTCATGAATTTCTAGGTTTTATTAATTCTCTTCTTTAGATGGAACAAATTTAATGATCTATTCAAAATTCTAGAATCTTCTTGACTATCAGAACACAGATTAAATCAATTTTGCTAGCTGTCTAGACTGTAATTTCACTTTTTTCTTCATCGCATTCACAGAGTTAACTGCACGTGTGTACGTGGTTATATACAATGCACAGCCTCACACACAGTGGGATTTTCAAGTACACACAAATTGCAAATTACACTGGGGCTATGCACTGATGCATAAAGTATCGTTATACATAAGGTCACATTCAACACATGCATCGAGCAATCGCCGTTTTTACATTAAACAGTCATTGCTGGAAGTCCATGATTGCCTATCTATGCTCAATACCCATTTGTAGGGTTCACTCAGCTTAAATGGCTCTCTCTAATGGTGCCTTTCTTTTACTAAAGTTACAGGCGAGAGAGGACTTGTCCCATCCTTGCTGTAGGCTTTCTGCACAGCAATAAAGCTGGGATGAGCACGACAAAAAAGGTAGTGCCTGTGGGTGTGAGTCTGTGGGAATTAGTCCATTAACAGAGCTACCCCCAGGCAATTTTTTTTTCCAAGCTCTGTTCTTCATACTGAACAGTTCCTTTTAATGAGCACTAATGTCCACTCTGGTCAATATCTGTTGCAGAAAGCATTACTGTCACTTTCTCTGGTCATACCCAAAGTAAAAGAGAATTTCCAGTGTTTTTTTCAAGCAGCATAAGAATTCCAGCCAACCACTTCTTGACAATGAAATATGGAGAAGCAGAATGAACATAAACACTCATGGATCTTTCTCCTCATGATGGCCCTTCTTAATTTCACGACAGCCCTGTGATTGATACTGTCAATATCCATGACACAAGCCACTTCTCCCCATTTGTCAAACTACAGCAGAGCAGCAGCAAATGGCTGGGAACACACATGTTGTTATCCGTAAGACTTACTCAGCACAAAAGATGTTGAAAGCATTTTTACAGCAACAGACAAAAATGAAGGAAGAAAATTCACCCTTAGGCCTGCCCTTTTTTTTATGTTAGCATTTTTTTAGGAATCCATGCATGATGATATCTCTTGCTAAGAAAATGCTGATACTTGTTTTCTAGTTCTTATACAAAGACTGAACCATTCTTTCCCACAGGCAGTGGTGTTGAGACAGTGGGATGTGATTCCCTGTCATGGGAGACAAGCTGCCGTGCAGAGTAGGGGAAGAAGGACCACCATAATTCAGAAATTTGGACAATTCAGTCATTATTTCCCCCCTCTTTTAGCACCACCATTGCCAATCATGACAGTCTTCACTGATCACAGCATTACACACTTTTGATCCTTGTACCAGTCCTCAAGTGTTGACACCACTGAAGAGAAACGGGCGTCTGAAGAGTTGCTTAAGGCCAGCCCAGCGCTACATGACTGAGGGAAGGGAAATATTTCATATACCAACCAAGAACTTAAAACTTCTACTGAATTCCATTTGTTGATGAAGTAGTTATGCCACGATCCCACTATTTTCCACACAGTACATCAGTTTCCAAGGCAGCAACTTCTTCCTCGGGAAGTCTCTGACACTCACAGCATAATATTGACCACAATCAGCAGAACCAGAGAGGAAGAAGCTTGGTCTCTCACCCTGAAAATCTGCCTTAGATTTATCTAGGCCCCTCTTTAGCTAATTTCTCTTCACCTAATACAGTTCCATTTCCTTTAAAGTCCTCAAATCCATTCAAATTAAAGAATTAGATAGGACAGAGATGGAGGGTCCTTGGTTCCTCCAATTACCTCCAGCAGTGAGGACCTGACTTACAACAAAAGAAGGGAGTATGGAAGAAAAGAATATTCCTCTTGCAGGCTTTCTGACATTTTGGGCAAACAAGAAATTAATATCCCAGCTGTATTTGGGGTAAGGGAAAAAAATCCATGCTCAAAGCCTGAGTTAGCATTGTCTGAATTCAGATCCACTCATCATATATCTACATGCTTCTGCCTGCTGAATTTAAATGTAAAGGATGTCAAAGGTGGCATATTTTATACTTTAGCTTAAAAAAGGAAAAGGAAAAATGGAAAATCTACCACATACGATAGCAGTTTCAGAGATCAACAGCATACTCCTATGCAAAATAAAGCATGTAACTATCGTTACTTACTGAACAACTTTAACACATGCAAGTTCTCTGTGCTCAGAGTATCTTTCCAAATAATAATGACATTCCCACTCTCCAAGCCATCAGTGAGGCCAGTAAATTTATATGATAATATTGAACAGTAAATTCATTCACTTGCGAAAGTAAACTTAATTCCAAAAATTTTCATGTGCCCTGTCTGCAAAGAATTTAAATTAATGTAGTTTGCATAAATAAATATGAATGTCAAGAATTCCAGGCAAGGTCTGGAATAGTTTTATGTTTTTGTAATACATTCCTACTCTTTGCTGCTACATTGAGAATAGACTATTTTTCATTGCTTCATTCAAGAGCCATTTTTTTTTTCTATTATCATCTCTACCACCTCCACCTTTTAAAGTGTCTCTCTTGCATTGACTAGTGGTCTAACAGGAAAAGCTTGCAGCCTTCTTCAAAGGCTGTTTTTCAGTATTGTTTTGAACAGACAAGAAACAAATAGATGTTACAATTGTTCCTCCTCTAGCAATCCCTTAAATACCCTTCAGGTATGCTTTGTCCCCCAGCCTAGTTAGCTATTCTGTTGGTGCTTGCACAGCAATGACAGACTGCCTGTGTAGTCTAACCTTGTCAGCTGTTTCTAATTACTGCAGCAGCGCTGCAGACTGTGCTCTCTCTGTAGGCCTACCAGGCTGGTCTCATGGGATTTACCAGTCCCACTGATAATTGACATCACTCAACCATAAACATTTAGAGAAGCATCTATCCCTTTAAGAGTCACATCTACATATCTTGACAAAATATGAAACTGCACTGTGGGAATGCATTGGGTTTACATGGCAAGGTTTTGGTACTGGGGGAGGGGCTAGAGGGTGGTTGGCTAGAGGGTGGTTTCTGTGAGAAGCTGCCAGAAGCTTCCCCTATGTCCGACAGAGCCAATGCCAGCCGGCTCCAAGACAGACCCACTGCTAGCCAAAGCTAAGCCCACCAGCAACAGTGGTAGCACCTCTATGATAACATATTTAAGAAAGGGAAAAAGTTGTGGCACACCACCAATGGCATCCAGGAGAGAGGAGTGAGAATATGTGAGAGAAACAACTCTGCAGACCCCAAGGTCAGTGCAGAAGGAGGGGGAGGAGGTGCTCCAGGCACCAGAGCAAAGATTCCCCTGCAGCCCATGGTGCAGCCCACGGTTCAGCCCACGGTGCAGCCCACGGTGAGGCAGGCTGTGCAGGAGGTTAGCAGGGGAGCAGAGATCCACCTGCAGTCCTCATGCTGAAGGAGTCTGTGACCCTGTGGAGAGTCCACACTGGAGCAGGCTCTTGGCAGGATCTGTGGCCCTGTGGAAAGAGAATATCACGCTGGAGCAGGTTTGTTGGCAGGACTTGTGACCCCGTGGGGGACCCACGCTGGAGCAGTCTGTTCCTGAAGGACTGCACCCTGTGGAAGGGACTCACGCTGGAGCAGTTTGTGCAGAACTGCAGCCTGTGAGAAGGACTCACGTTGGAGAAGTTTGTGGGGGACTGCCTGCTATGGAAGGGACCCCACAGTGGAGCAGGGGAAGAATATGAGGAGTCTTCCCCCTGAGGAGGAAGGAGCAGCAGAGATAATGTGTGATGAACTAACCAAAACCCTCATTGCCCATCCTCCTCTGCCACTGGGAGGGAAGAGGTAGAGAAAATCAGGAGCAAAGTTGAGCCTGGGAAGAAGGGAGAGGTGGGGGGAAGGTGTATTAAGATTTGTTTGTTTATTTCTCATCATCCTACTTTGATTTAATTGGTCATAAATTAAATTAATTTTCCCCAAGTCAAGTCTGTTTTTCCCATGACTGTAATTGGTGAGTGATCTCTCCCTGTTCTTATCTTGACCCACAAACCTTTCGTTATATTGACTCTCCCCTGTCCAGCTGAGGAGGGGAGTGATAGAGCAGCTTTGTGGGCACCTGGTATCCATAAAGGATCAACCCACCACAGGGAATAACAACAGTTACCTTATGCAATAATGACTCTATGCACATGATGTATTCATGCATTCCATACTCAAACGTATTTTTTTACTAAATTAATTAGAACAGGGACACAACAAAGTCCTTAATGTCTAAGGACATTAAGTTCTTAATTCTCTGCCTTCACAGCTCCTGTGGTTTTACTCACATGGCTAAAAAGACAAAAGAAGTTCCTGCTTTCCAGTTTAAATGGCACCAAAGAATGAAAATCTGAATCGTGTGCCTACATAATTTCAACCACATGTGGAGCAACATCTTGTAGCATATTTCTGTATTTTGTTATTACTGATTCTGAACCTTGGTCCCCTTGCCTAACAATTTGGTCATCTTTATGGTAGTGCCCCACGTGCTTAACCATAAGTGTGTGAATACTCCCACCAAAACCAGTGGAACTATTTAACCTTTGTATTATTAAACACATGCAGTAGCATTTGCAACACTCCATACTTGAATGTGCTCATTTGGCTCATCTCTACCAAAAACTTCAAATATATCATCTGTCTAACAAACAATTCTGACTGCAGAATACCTATAAGTAAAATTAATTCATCAAGCATATTACTTAGAAAAAAGCAAAATAATTCTTCTTAAAATGTTTTATACATATGGCCAGCCAAAAATAACTTTTTGTGCACAGCACCCTTCAAAACCAATCATGCCTTATACAGAAAACAGGAAAACTACTATTTAGGGGCCTGAGAATATGACAGGGTCTCCTAGATGCATTCTGAATACTGAGTCTCCCAAAGCTAGTTTCATTAATTATGGCTGATCATTTAATTCACAATATTCTTACTGATACTATAACTTATCAAATATTTCTAGCCATAACAGTCCCCCCAAGTGAATTTACATTTGCTTTTTCTGATTCAATGTGAATAAAGATAATTTTGATACAAAGTAGGTTACTATTTTCAAAAGTGTATTTTTATGGTTATGATTTGTTAGAAGCAGTAGGGAATTTAAATTTATGGATCAGTTATATCAAGTATTTAACTAAACCCATGAGAGTCCTGAACACTATACTGTTAATCCCAAGATAAATATTTTAATCCACTTTTCAGTAGAGTCTTAAAATAATGCTTCTTTCAATATGTATAATTTTATCATTTATTTTTCTCTGAATAGAATTCCGTGGATGAATTAGTAAAAAAAGCACAACTTAGAAAGAAAATCAATAGTTCTTGACTGAAGTCCACTTACAAAATACAATCGGGTAGTAATTGATTTGTAGTGAAATTTGCTTCTTAATTCTAGTCACGTGTAACTGAAGTAAAAGCATGCACAAGAGATTATAATTTGTCTGTGTACTAATGCTCCCAAGCGTATCACCTCTGCAATGATTGTAGTATAACTCCAATAAACTAAATAAAATTTGAAATAAGCTCAGAGCTTGCCAAATGCACCTTTTGTTAAGGACAGGAAGTTGTGTGTTGGCTGGGATTTACCACTGCCTTTTATTGGAGAGCCATTCATAGCAGGGGAAGAAAGGGGAGAATAATGATATAAATTGGGCTTAGCATGTATGTGCTTAGAATAAGATAATGATTTACTGTTACCTCGAAAACAAATGGGTCCTATATTGCATAAGTTGATGACAGCCATTTATGCACAGGAGAAATCCTCTGTGGTAATTCTAGAGGGAACAGGATCACATTAAACCAATATTTGAAATTTAAAAACACCAAACCACCACCACCAGATAATGTTTTATTTGCAATTGTTCCTTGTAATGTTCACAACAAAAGCACAACACCTGACAAATGGCTTGCTATTATAATGAGTTAGATATAAACTTAAGGTCACTGGGTTTTTTTTAAAATGTTTCTTCTAAGTTTCTGTAGTATAAAACACACTCCAAGATCCATCCATTAAGCACAATATTACATTATATGATAATCTTTTGACCTAACACCTGCACATCTTTAATTTATACTTTGTGGCTCAAAAGGTACAGCATATCATCAAGGTCACTTAGGAAGGCTTTAACTCAGGGTGCTTTTTACAATAAAATAAAAAAAATGTAGTGCCATAACAAACACCACTCCTGTAAATCCTGAAGGAGCGCATACTTCTGCATGTTTCCATACACACAGTTTTTCACTACATACAGTATTAGCAAACACTGTATGTTAGCAATAAATTGTTTCTGAAATCAAGCATTCAAAAACAGGAGATACCAGAAGTAATTTGGAGTCAGCTATTTTGTGTATAAGCATTATAATCCTGCTTTTAATTATGTAAGGACACACTGTTTTTCTAAGAATTCCTGACCCCATGTTTAGCATAATCAATATTAATTTAGAAAAGTGGGTATTTACATTTTTTTTTTCATCCTTATAGTTCCATGTTAGGACTGTAGGCTAGCTAACCTTCACTAATTTATTTTCATCATCGACTTTTTAGTTCTTTCCATCACTCCAGAATCTTAGAGCTCTACGTCTCCACTCAATGTCTTGATGAATGACAGTTGGTACTGAAATATACAGTCAATAAAATAAGGCACAGAGGAATGAAGTTTAACATTTTCCCACTCATTTTAGATGTCTGATGTGAAATGCACAACTCTTTTCAGAGGCTGCAGCATGGAATCTCATGCTACCTGTTTGGATCACCTCACATAGATCATTTATAGGTAAGAGTATACATCATCCGTTCAAATTATCACAACATACAGCTCAAGCTCAGCATCTAATCATGTCATTCTACCTTTGCTACACTCCTTTCTATTTAAGTCCTACCCATCCTCTGTATCCAACCCAGTCGGTCTCCTTCCCATCAGTAAGAAACTGGAAAGCATGGAAGGCAGTCAGTTATTTGGTGTATAAGTGATTAAATTATAACTGTTAATAAATTACAACTCATCAGCTGATTGTCACTTCCATAACTGGTCACCTTCCATTTGCAGTGGTAGGAGCACAAACACACAATGAACTGAAGTGCTTCAACTGATGAATGGTAACTCATCAAGCCAAAGAAACTCCATCATCTGCTGTCACATCTATATCGCCTAAAGTGACTGTTCCTAGTGCCTCAACAGCCACTGAGAGCAATAACCCAGCTGCTGCAATTTGAAGCGCTTTCACACACTTGAAGCCTGGTACTGACCAGTGTGATCCATAGATTAAGTCTTTGAGGAATTTACTTCCAATTCCTTCACCTACTTTCAAACTGTGGATTTTTTGCTTTTAGCACAATCAGCTTTGGAAGGTCTTTCAGTTGGGCAGCAAAAGATGTGTTTGATATCATGAACCATTCTGCCAGATGGTGGGCAAAAGCATGGAAATGCACAGATTCCTCCGGAAAAGGCTGCAGCTTTTAAAACGTGAGAACATTTTTCCTTTAATGCCTTCTTTCAGAAACAATTATTTTTGCTGAAATAATTGTTAAAAGAGTTATCACGAGAGCTACAGAGAGAATCCTAAGTTAAATTAGCAAACATGAAAATACTAGGTGACCTCAACTCTAGCCATAACCATCATTCTCAGCAATAAGAAGGAAAAGGCATAAGAAGGGTAGTATTGCATGATAATATCATAGTGATGTCATATGATGCTTCACCAGAATTTCAAAAGCCATTAGAAAATGGATTCAGGTATGAAGGGGTTTGTCGCATACAACAGAGGAAGAAAATCTTTTAAAATAGTCTGAGGTTTTGGCTTCCTCTGGCTCATTTAGTGTTAATCTCTCCCAATAAATGGTCTGCCATATTTTATAGTTAACCACAGAGAATTTTATCCTGAAAAGCATTGTTACTTCAGGCAATGTTATTACCCAAACAGTTATGCAAAGAGCTCCCAATAACAAGTGAATAGACAGAGAACTCTATTGTATGGACCAAGTAATTTTTAATAGTGAATTACTGTACACTGGGAACTTTTCTAATTCTGCATGAGTTCTTTCAAGCAATTATACTGAAAATGTTGAAAAGACACAAATGCTTTGGTCAGCATTAGGGATAGGGGTTTCCTGTGATGTGGCATTTATGACAGTAGTACAGGTTCGGTTTGCAAGCCAGATCTGCCTGGAGGCAGTTCTGACTTAAATGCCATCCCTGGATGTTCATATTGTTCATATTTTCCAAAATAAAGAATATAGTCATGGTAAATTAAAATTTTGGTCATTTCTACACAGAGTCTTCTTTGTATATATGAAGGTCCAACATTTTTCTCTCTTTCAAACATATAATACTACCAACCTCTCTGGAAGGAGTGACATTTCCTCTACTGAGAAGCAGTTGTATTTTCACATAACTTGAGCATAAGACCCATGCAGCAAGTATAGCAAAGTTATGAAACCAAATGTAACATTCACTTCAATGCCAAGAGTCTATTCAAGGTTTCACCATGAGTTTCACACAAATTCCAAGATAAAGTTACTTATAAGAAAGTATACAGACCGTTCAAAGAGGTTACATTTTCACACCCACAGCCCCCCAAATGATAGAAAGAACTGAGTTTTGTGAATGGAATCCTATAAGTAGATACAAACAGCTACCAAAAAAAAAAAAAAAAAAAAAAAAAAAAAAGGCAAAAGCAGTGTGCAATTATCCTTGCATCAAAGTACTACATATCATATGCATGGATTTTTAAAAATAAAGACAGAGATGTTGCTATGCAATTGATGAGAGTGAATCCCACATAATTCCTCTCTCCAGTAGCGTTTCACATGATAAAGGCACTTTATATTTCTAGAAAAGGGAAAGCATAAAACGTTTTTACATCATCTGAATTCAGGAACCTCTCTCTCAGTGTAGCTACAGTTATGGATGTTACAAGGGGCTCCCTGCATCAGTTCAATGACCCACTTAGCCTGTGCTAAAATTCCTTATTTTATGAGGTGACAACCAGTGGTAGAAAGGCTGGGAGGAAAGTGAAGGGAAGGGACAAGATAGCAGTATTAAAAGAAATTCAAATTCAGTCCATTTTCTGGAAACATACTCTTTTACTGTAATAAAGTACTCTTTTCAATGTGTGCAATTTGAAGTCTGTTGCCCGGTGTGCAAGTATATGTGCGAGAGAGAAAGATGACTTTTTAGAAGGTAGTTTGGGCTTCTTCTCCAGGAACTTATGAGACTCAGTGCATTTGCTCCATTTAGTTCAGTGAGCTACATTCTGAAGGCAAAAAGCATCTCTTCAGATAATCACAGGCAAGGGTGATTTTTATAATACCAAAGGGAGGGGTGACCTCTCCAGAAACAGCCTCCTTTAAGTCTTAAAGCAGGCTAAGCAAGAGGTTACCTGAATCAGTGAAAACCTGCTCCAGCATATCACTGTGAAGGTATAATCCATTTCACTGATGCTTAAAGTTCAAGCTGAGTTTTCTGAATTGCAAATAAGTTCGTGTGTAAAGAATACTCCATGTATGTATCCAGTCAGGGTGGTAATGTTGTTATTACAGCACTGTCTGCAATAACTCAGCTGTCAAATTCACTTCAGGCTGAAATTCAGTCTACATGGTCTCAGCTGGCCAGCAATTTCTTTTTTCATATACAGTAAGTTTAAAATATATTCAGACTGCTGTGAGTCATGAGGTGGCAAGTAAAAAAAAAAAAAAAAAAAAAAGGTTGGGTTTTTTTTTTAAATTTAAGAAGCAAAAAGATGCTAGGAAATTTTAAAGAGTTATCAGTTTTGTCTCCCACTTATTTGCACCATTGTATACTACATTAGAATAACAACTTTGTGACATCATGTATTTCACTTGTTCGTTTTATTTTCAGCATTGATTTTAGGGACAAACCTCTTGTTATGAAACATTTGTCTATATTACCTTTTCTATTTGGCTTGTTTCTCCCTTAACATGCTACTAGCAAAGCCCACATTCTAGTCTATCCACAGCAAATGGACAAATTATGATCTCTGTACACCCCAATAAATACATTGACAGTGGATTGTGATCAAGCAAAAAAACGTTTTGTTACTCTGAGTCCACACAAAAATTCTGTCAGTTTGTACCTACCAAGTTTCAATTGAATTTCAATGCATAAGCACAAATACAGTGGAGTCTGGAAGCCTAGTTGTTGTTACATTCTTGTTTTACACTGAAATTCCTTAGCAAATGTCTACCATGAAGAACTCTTAGTGAATCAACAGCAATACTTCCAAGAGATCTTGATCAGATTCTCCCGTTGCTTGAAAAATATGCAACTTTAATATATATCAATGAAACAATACAAAAACAAAGACTTCAAACAGGATTCAATATCAGTATTTAGTTCTTATGAAACATATTTCATGTTAAGATCACCATGAGCTTTATAGAGCACAGCTGATAGGTGCATTGACAGAGACACCTATACAGTGCCTGCTGTGGCAAATTAGAGGCTAGAACTTTGCTACATTAAAGACAAGACAGGATAATAATTTTACTTAAATAGCATTTCACTCATCAAATCTCATGTAGCTAGAATTAGCCATAAAATTGAAGATATTATGTCTCAGCAGTGAGAGAAGTTGTTGGATGAAAATGATGGAACATCAGAGAATGTAATACATTATAAATAATGTATTTAAATTTTTAAATACTTAAATTATTTAACTTATTAAATAACAAAGAGAAAATTAATAGCCAAATCTTATAAACTAAAGGTTAGAAAAGTCACTGACTGTCCTGTGTGTTAATACAAACATGGCTGCCCCAGAAGAAAATTACTCAAAGGTAAAAAAATTTAGCAAAATGAAGCAGAAAACCATATATTACAGGGAACTTGGGTCAAATTAAACAGATTTCAAATGCATAACACAAGATGTGGGACTTCCTGTTCAAGCCAGACTATTTGCAGGAATAGATCCAATTTTGATGCCCATGATGGACAACCCATCACATCTTGGTACTTTCATCACTGTGATGTTAAATCTGTGTTGTCTTTTCAACACGAATTTGCTTGGTTCATCAGTTACTACTGATTATTGTTGCATCTTTTATGCTAGGCAGAAGAGCACTCTCAAACTCCTTTCTTCCCTCTCTATAATAGTGTGGAAGAAGTTGATGATTAAGGCCCACTTGTCATCAGTCTGGAGCAGCACTGCCTTGTCTGGTATAATGCTTTGTCATTGCAAGAATGAGATGCCACATCTTTATATTTGATGTTGCTAACTCTCCCATTAAATCATCTAAAATAAGAGCAACATAAAAGTAACAATCAGATGAACAGCTGATAAGAATATGTTATTGTCCATGACATTATTGGAATGGCAAGCCAGTTTATGGAAGCAAATTCATCGTATTTTACTGTACTGAAATATAGCTGCAAGAATTTGTATAATCTGATGAGATGAAATATCAAATGTTAGGGGATTACAGCAGTCCTCACAGCTCCTGCCAGACTTTTATAGCAGCTGGCAGTCCTACATAAGTTTGCTGTGCTACATCAGTCACCTTTAAAATATTTAAAATTTTCTTTTAATATTCAGGGCGGGAATTTTATGGCAGTGTTAATTACCTGTAAGTTGCACATGACAACATTTGATTACTATGTTGCTTTACAATTGTGCTGCTAAGCTTTTGTCATACTGAGGGGTTTCTAAATTTGCTCCTTGGACAGAACTGACCCATTAGAATTTACCCATATTCTGCACCAACCACAATTCACAGACAATGCCAGAAAGCTTGTGAGAAGTCTTAAGAATGATTAACTACACAAGAAGGGTAATAGAAGTTAAAAAAATAATAAAAAAAATTCATCACCTGTGACCTTTTCACATTTTCGTGTCCATACAGCCAAAGAGAAAAACAATGATCCAATATATCCAGTAACTGGCACCGTAATAGAAGAGCAAGAAACCCGTATTTCAAAAGACAACAATTTCTATTTATTTATTTATTAAGTCAAGAGCTCTCCAGTCTTAGATTAAACCTGGCCTGAGTGTTCAAATTGATGGAAGATCATTTGAGGTCTTTTAACAAGCCAGTTGGAAAAAAAAAAAAATCAATTATGACAGATATATGTATTTTAGATGGGGGATTTCTCTCTAAATGGCAATTCAATGCCCTTTTTACACTTACACAGCTTCATGAGATATATAACCATACTGATTATCATAATAAGGAATATAATAAATTGAGATCACCTCTGCCTAAAGTGACTAATGAACAAACCTTTACTGGCTTCTTAATTTAATTTTTGTTTCATACGGATGTACATTTTATAACTGGATGTTTCTTGAGTCTGTTTAAATCATTTAGAAATTGCCAGGAAGATCATCAAGACAAGATTTTTCACTACACCCATGAAAAAAAAGATACTGACAGTAAATCGAGAAGTCCACCAGAGATTTTAAACCTCTGCCTGTAGATTAAAATAGTTAGACCCGTTTTTTGGCACTATCCGAGTTGAAGGAGAGTAATGAGTGTTGAAAAAAAAATGAAATTAATTAATAGCAGTATTGAACAGATATTAAAATATTATTGAATTTCTGTCTGGATTAAGCTTTTATGAAGGTTGACATAATGTAGTTGGACAAGTAGGCACTTGTCCAAGTGTCCATTGGAGTCTTCCTACTGACTGCACACAATTTCTGAACAGATACATAATAGAAATAAAAGTATTCATATATATGGCTGAAAATTCAGCATTATTTTATATTTCAGCCACTTTTATGTACACTTTTATTAATATTTCCAGGAAGTTATATAAATCAATAGTAACTTTACGAGCATTTGCTAATAGGCACACAAGCATAACCAAACAATTTCCTGAAGTACTCTTCTTACACTGCTAGAGAGGGAAAACAACACACTTTATGTTCTTGGTTGACCTATCAAACACTTCAAAAGCAGATTCAGAGTGCACAATAATCAATAATCTTCTTGCCGCAAACAATCCATAAATGTTGCCTAACATCCCATGTTCACAAAACTGTTTTAAAACTATAATGGATTGCAAACAAATTCAAAACTCCTGTTAGAAAAAAGCCCTCTTTCTAATGAGTAGTACAAATTCCTCAAATATAATAGCAAATGCTTTGGGGTTTGAAGTACCAAACTCTAAAATAGATCATGGGTTAAATGAATTTCAAAGCACTTTTCATGCTAAAAGATATGTAAATGTGCAGATTATTCAGGAAATATTTAAATAGGATTATAGAAAGGCATAATCCTTTTTAATATATTATTTTATTTTTTTAATGTCTGTGTGTCTTCCATTTTCCAATTGGAGGGAACTATTTTTAGACAGCTTCACAGGAAATATTAACCATTATCTTTCCTTTACTATAACTGTCAAAACCCTTCACTGATTTACCTTTATAATATGCAGGTTTTGTATATTCTATACATCATGGTGTATTATTGTCGACTATGAATTAAGTTTTCAAATACTTGATATGTTATTTGAAATACAGCATGTGCTTCAGATTTTTCATAATCTTTATAACTGATTGCTTCTGACTTTGTCTTTTCATTCTTTTATGTACATGTCCTTCCATGAACATATTTTTAAAGTACTAAAATGCACTTGACAATGTCACTTTAAAACAGTCTTTTGTGTCTTATCTCACTAGCTGTAATCACTCAGGAATACCAAAGTTGTGTATTGTGCTGCTAAGGAAAATGAACTATTTCTGTGCATGGACAGAAAACTGGTGTAATGAGAGCTCCAAAGTACCTAAGAGGTTACATAGTCTGTCATCTTCAGTTCTGAGGTTAATGCCAGTGAGCAAGAAACTTACAATAGCTGTACTCTCAGATCTGACATGAAATGTCATGAGATAGATGAGGTAATCATAAAGTGCAGTTACCAAGACTAGACTAGTTTGAGTACGGCAGAATGTAAGAACTTAATGCATCTCCCAATGAGGCTGTTACTTCTGAAGTACGAGCTCTTCTAGTAAGGCTAGCAGGTGATCAGTTTGTAAAGTGAAAGGCGGCCTGCAAAGTACACATTTAACAAGATTTGTTTTTTCCTCAATATATGGGGGTTATTGAAGAAGAATGTTACCAGTGGGGTAAAAAGGAGAAAATAGAATGGCTTGCCTTCCCCTAATTTCTTTGGCACAGCCATGATAAGGAAAGACAATAGTTGAAAACAGCAATGGAAAAAGTAAATTAAAAAATGGAAAGCTATTAAAACATGGGAGCTATCTAACAATTCAGTCACATGGTAAAAAAACTCATTGCCTTAACGTACAAGGGAAGACAAGAAGGAAACTCAGAACCAGAGTTGTTCATGGATTCATAAGCAAAACAGGAAAAAGTTAGTTGCATATCTTCCTGCTGTAGAGGTGATATTTAGCTCCTATGAGTTCCTGCAGCATTGTTAGCATAACACAAAATTGGATAAAAGTGATTGCTAAATTCTTAAAAGCTCTTTCCCAATGCAATGCAGTACATCACAGGCACAAACAAATTCAGAGTTCTAACAGCATGCTGGGGTATCTTGGATCTCCTGTAGTGATGTAACTAATCAATACATTTTCAAAATATACACACACATGCCAATCTTATGCTTATTAATAACTTGTAATGCAGTATGACAACTGAAGTTGGTATCTCCTAAACCAGGGTTGTTTGTTGTTTTTTGACAAAATAAACCCTGGGTTTGGGTTTTATTTTTGCTAAAATGACATGTCCCACAAAATATAGAAGGCAGCAGCAATATGTTTTTCCTTGAGTGGGAAGTTTAATTATTTGTAGAAGTCTCATCCAGTGGCGGCTATAGCAGTCAAAAGGAAGGTATGTTTTCTCTTGGCTATCACCTAAGTAATTTTTCACACTCAATGAAGGGGTAGGCTGGAATACATAACCCCTCAAAAAAAAAAAAAAAAAGTACTGATCTTTTTAGTCCTTCCCTGGAAGAGTGTGTATATAAAGCAGGAACATTGTCAACAAACCGTTCCCTTCTTTAAGCTTCAACTTAGTATCTCCAGCCCAACAAAAAATGTAGACCTAAAAGATGGGATATGACACTAACATCTTTGAAAACTACTAATCTCTGATAAGTGCATTTCAGTTTAGGGATTTGTGTTCAATGCCCTTGAACAAAATTATGATACTTATTTCCAGTAGTATTTATTTTATTTTTGTTTGGAGTAATTTCTCAAAAGACAAGAAATTTACTGATGAGTATTCATAGGACTAAGCAGAAGCCCACAATGATTTTAGGTGTCTATGTTCTAAGAGCACTGGAGGAAAATGGCAATGTTAGTTAGGCATACACTTGCATAAGAGACTGCTGCAAAAGAACATTTGAATTGGATGCAGTCAAACTACACGTGAGAAAGTTCTTATATAAAGTTTTTATTGACTTAATGTTTACGAATACTATTTCAAAAAAGCATGGAATACAGTTAGAGAAGTGAAACATGGTTCAGGTTAAGGGGAAACAAAGTTAGCAGGATCATTGTATATAATCCCTATACCCTCATCCATTTCATTAATTTAATTATATTGTGTTTCTCCAGATACCGAGTACTTTGGTTTCATATGGTCAAGGTCACCTGAATTCTACAGCATGTGAACAAAAACATTTTTGGAAATGACTGGGTGGCTGCACTGCCACTGATCACTTTAGATGTTTTAAACAGATCACCTCCATCACCATATTAGTTGGGCCCTGCTAATGTCATCTGGAAGAAGAAATTATGTTTCAGCAAGAATTGAATGTTTTAATTTTAACATATTTAAAGGAGTCCATTCGGCCATTTTAAAACACTATTAGCTGTAGATTCTTTCTAAGATCCACTGGTTCCAAAACATTACTTTCCTTCTGGTAATTAACTCTTTGTATGAACCACACAGTTATGGAAATATTTGAATTGTAAATATTGAAAATCAGCTACTGTTCATGCATTGCAACTTTTCATATATTTTAATATGCATATGCATATTAATACCATGAAGGCTCCATATTCATAAAGCTGATCTTGACATATGATAATTGTTGAATGTAATTGATAATACTACTTATTGAAAGTGACCAAGCATTTAATAGTTTCTCTCTCTTTCACTTGCTTTAATTCTGGAGAAACATGATGATTTTAAATGTTCAGTATGGTAAATTCAAGATTAATAATTCAATTATCATTCAGCACAGATTGAAACAATAGTGTTGCCTCGCCTTACAGTGTCAAGAGTTTTAGTGAACCATTTAATAATGTCAGTATTCTTCATATGCATGAATTATCTGGATTGACAATACCATGCAATGGCTTCAAAGCTAACATTTTGCAACAGCTACAAAGGAACTGTGAATCAGAGGCATTTTACAGTTTGTTTCAGTGGGGCTTTTTTCCAAACCATAACTGCAGACATTTGCTCAGTGTAAAGAATGGGCCAAATTCACAACACAGGGATGAATACTCCCATGGGAAGTATGTTGCTTCACTGACATACAACAGAGACAATGACTTGGTCTAAAAACCAACTCCTAGCAAAGGAAGTATGACTGACAAATAGCAGTACTTTATAGCTATGCAGCAACTCACCTGCCTGATGAGCCTTTGCCCTGGGGTAATATTCAAACACACACATTTTGCCTCACAGTAAAATGAATTAAATGACCTCCCCATTTTCTCCGATTAGACCATCATAAGGCAGTACACAGGAGCCATCTCTTAATTTCATTATGGTCAAATTTCAGTAAGGATTTAATTTTCATTTTAAAAGGGACAATTCCAGACTGAAGGAACATCTGAGCTTCCTGAGGAGTTACCTCAGATAAAGACAGAAAGATGAAATTGCTTATCTTTCAGTCCTCAGTGAACCCTGGCTCTCAGAAAGGTGGTCTTAACAGAGCTTAGGTGGACTTTAATCTTCAGCTTTTGATCTTGCCAGCCTCTTTTTTACTAGCATAAGTGATCAGACAGCATGCACAAACATTGCCAGTTGCATATCTTTTGAAAATATGGAAGTCAAAAACCTGGGCTCCTGCCTGTTGCTTTTGATCTGAATCTATTCTTCAGGTTTTCCTCAGATTCACAGATGTGAAAATATCTCTAGAGCTGTACATATGATGTTTCATTTATATTCACCATTTTCATAGCAAATGCTTTGGAAACATTTATTCTCAATTAAGGGATTTTAAAAAACCTCCACTTTTTATTAATAAACTAACCACCACTTCTCTCCTTAATCTGTTTGGATAAATTGTTTTGGAAGAAATGTACAATCACAGACCAATTTTCTGAACACTACTGAATATATGCAAGTTTAAATTAATGATTCAGAAATATAACCTCTCAACTCTAACCTTATTCATAAAGCCCATCTTGACAGATAATAATAATAAAGAATATAATTGATAATAACACATCAAAGGTGACCAAGCATTTAATAACATCTCCTTAATTCTGTATAAACAGGATATTTACCACAGATCATAAATGTTCAATACGATAAGCTCAAATTCTATAATTCAATTAGCATTAAATAAAATTTATGTCAAAACAATGTTTCAGGTGAATGGCAATTAAATATTACCTAATTCTCCATCAGGAGGACAAGATTCATTGACCCTATTATGGAAAAAAAAAAAATATCAATAAAGCAGCAGGTTTCCAGTAAACAAATACATTTATCAGGATAAACTATGCATTTCTTTGCAGTTAGTGTTAGCCGGCATCTTGTGCTTTGTTATAGACTTGTGTTCAAATTAAACTGCAGAAAGAGAAATGTGATGAGTCATAGAGCATATACAGATTATCTAAGGGCACAAGGATCAAAAAATATGAAAACTGGTGACAACAAATGCAATTTAACATGTGGATCAAAAAATACAATGAAGTAACCAGGATTGAACCTTGACTCCCAGCCCCATTCCTGTCAACCTTACGGAGCTTTGAAAGAGTACCCACTTTGTGTGTCTGCAGTGCCCAGGAGACCTCGAAGGAAACTTCTACTTCCTTTTACCCATTCTGGTGTTCCTACAGATAGGCAAGTCATTACATCCATCAAAAGTTTGAGGGACTGTGTTTTTCGTAAGACAATATAATGGTTTCAAGAGAACTGCTTAATCTCAGTTGAGTGGTACTGATAATCTGTTGTGAAGCTAAATTCTTCCTCTGTGAGGCTATTCAGCCATTCTTTAGACACTAGACTGAAAGATTTCTTTCACCTTTGAGCAGAGCCAGTATCTGCCATCCGTGTCCCCTGACAGACTGCCATTTGTTTCAAATTTCAGAAGAGAAAAATGCATATTTTCTTATAGTGTTTCAGAGCAGTTTTCATAATCCTCCCTCCCCTGCCCCAGCATGCAATATTTCTCCTTTGTAAAACCTACGCCTGTTTTGTTTGGGTTTTGTTTTTTTTTTTTTTTCAAGCAAGACTGTGTTTTTGTTAAAGTTGGCCAGATTTTGCAGTTTGGGGAAAACAGCTAGCTAAATGCAGCTCATCCTGGAACTCCTACAGACAGGGGAAAGAGGGAAAAGGACACGTCATAAGGCAGAGCAACAGAGCACATCCTAGGCAAAGATGACTCAGTAGGAAGTAGTACAGATAATTTCACTGTCATCACTGTTCATATATAGGTAACAACCACACTGTTAGAATGGTGCAAACCAGAAATACTCCATACCTCATAGGAGGTTATGAGGGACAAATAGGAATAAATAGGCCTGTCAGTACATTCATGACAACAGTCTTGAAGCTTCTTCCCCTCTCCCTCCCCAGGGAAAGGGACTGAAATCCAGAACTGCAGCCCTTTCATGGGCAGTACCTCTGAGATACCACATCCAGTACTCCTAATAGCAGCAGCTTGATGCAGGCAAGTTAAGACTAACAACTTTACTCAAAAAGTTACTGGCAACCACAGCTGAACCCAAGCACCAGTGTAATGAGATCTCACTGCAGAATGACATACTGAGTGAGCTGTGACATTCTGTATTAGTCTCCATTTCTAAATGATCTCAGGCTGTAACCACATGCAAAACAGATTAGAGAAATCTTGTTTCAAGCAAGAAAAATGTGGCTAAATGTGGCAACATTTGTACTGCAAAGATTTTAGTCTTCTCACCAGGCTCTGGTGAAAGAGTGAACTCCTGGCCAAGACTGTAGGCTGCACATCTGGATGCAGCTTAAGATGAAGCAATTACTTATCCTACAATAGCTCTGATGCTTCAAGATGATGTACTCCATGTGTATACTATTGTATGAGCCTGTGAGGCACATGTACACAACACATGTTTTCCTAGCAGTACCAGCTACGCTTGTACATTCTGGTCCTTATGTTCCCATATAAGAGGACATAAAAGCTAGGCTAACCATGCCCAATTATCCTTGCAATGCTAACCCTATATTACTGAGAACTCTAAAGAGTCTGGACAGAAACCAGGCTAGAAAAACTTCACTGACAGCAGCTCTAATTCTGTTTTGTGGGAAAAGCCCCAACTGTTTTAGATGGAGATTTCTACTTTCTAGAACTTAATATAGCTGCCCAGTGGGTGCCAGTGCCTAGGATGTAAATCTAGTGGAGTGTTCCTTGCCATTGCCTGGTAGCTCTCATTGACTGGTATGTACTTGGAGCATGCAAAGACAGTCTCCCTCAGCCAATTACACTCCGATATTTGGAGAGGAAAAAAACCCCAACCTACCAGCCAAGCAACTGGAGATACACTACGTTATCTAGTTCAAGAACATTTACATTGAAGTAATTCATCTTTTAACTGTAGTATCCAAAACAGCAAAAGAAAGCCTGAAATGTTTATTTTCATGTTGGTGTACTAGAACAAAACTCAGAAGTTGTCAAAATATTCTGTTCTGGCATTGAATCTGGATGAGAAGGTTTAACAAATTAGGACAGATTAATTTCAAATGCTAAGCAAAGTGATGCCCTTCAGTTGGGATCCTGACGAGAAGGCAAATGTGAAAAAAACTTGAAGACTGATACTGAGCACAAACTGTGTAAGATAAAATGGTTGATGCTCAGCACAGTGAGTGGTATTAACCACACGCTCTAGACTGTTTGGCCTTTACAGTCAATATAAAAAATAATTTCCTTGCTGACTTTTTTGGGCCACTTTCTGCTTTATATAAGAATTTACTGAAGTGGTAGGGATTGGTCATTTTTTGTTTTATTTTCACAAACCCATAAAACAGAGGTTAGTATGCCTTTCCGATCTGGTGAAAGATGTAGTCCATCTTAAACCTAGCAAGCTAAAAGAAATAGTCTCTTAAAACTAGTTTTCCAGCCCCAGCAGGTGTTATAATTATTTCACTCCACTCTACTGCTGCAATCTTAGGGTCTGAGGAGGCTGGCAAAATAGCTACAAAGATGAAGTTTCCCAGAAGTGTCTATATTAGTAGAGCTCTATTTTGCTCAGTACATATTCTTTTGATTTCAATAGGTATTTTGGTATCTTAGCACCCAGTTTAAACTCAAGGATGGTAGCTTGTTTTCCTGACCTTTACATGGCCAAAATTTAGCCTTTTGATTTGCTGACCAACTGAAGCTGGAAATAGCAGAACCTCCTTGCAGTGCAGGATCCTCAGTATAGGATAAATCGTCTTTCCTTTGCTATACAGCTACAGTGAGGATTGCCAGGGAGGCTTGCATGCTCAGAGGCGGCTGTTGTTGGCAGAGCAATCTGTGCTATACTAATCAACAAATTTGACTAACGTAAGTCATAAAAACCAAGAACAAGGCTGTGAGCCATTTCCCACTTTGTTCTTGCTGCAGTTACTTGAGAAGCCAAATAATTGTTCATCTTTCCCATTTTTAAAGTCAGCACTATCAGTCCAGCAGCCATGTATGGATTATCTGCTAATGGCAGAGCAAACAATCTCCTTAAAGGGCTTCCACTTCATCTCAAAATCTGTGGGATTCCCATACAAGTTGTGTGGGACTGCACAATGCAAACGCCTGTCAAGGGAGGACAATTCTTGAGGTCACTCCAGACTTGATCTCCTGCAAGGGAAAATGTACAACTATCAGCTGAGCCTTTGTGCTGACCCAGAAACTGCAAATGTCTTCATTTCTTTTCTTTTTTAGATAAAGGAACTTTTCCTCTGCCTCTTAAGCTTTTTAGTGAGGAGGGAAAAAAAAAAAAAAAAAGAAAAAAAAGAAAAAGCAACCAACATCTTTTTTAGCTGCCTTTTTCTTCTGTGTTCACTGTCCTTTGTAATCTACTTTGACTCACTGACAATACATGACTTTCTGTACTCTCACTTTGTCTTTTAATCACCAAAGAAAAAACACACCACCCAAAAACCCCCTGACTGTCCATCCCTCATGATTACAAACCACCTCTTTATCTAGTGGTCTGGGGAGGAGGAACAGCAAACCTTTTTTCTTTCATTGGCTCCTGCCCCAGCAATATGACTTTATTTGCTCCCTTTTCTCTTTTGTGCTGTATCTTCATTGAGTATAATTTTCAGGTATGTCTCATGGGCAGCCAGGCACGAATACAACAGTGATGCCATTCCCTTCACGTGCATTTTAAAGCAGCTATTGAGTATGTGTTCTTTATTTGGTCACATGCATTTCCATGATTGGTATGTCTGCATTTCTGATTCTGTTCTGTATGCTTTGATTCTTAAATTTGATGAAATCAGATTTACCGATCCAACAGTGATTTTTTTTTTTCTTTTAAAAACAGGCTGAAGTAACAAACATTATAAATTGCATGCTTTTTAAATGCGGGGTTAAAGCGTTCATACTGTGGCAACGGCTGTGTTATCTGTGGATTATAGTACTGTGCTTTATTTGTGTACACCCCTGAAAAACACTCAGACACTGCAATTACTGTAGAACAAGCAGGATAGCTGATCAAGGGCTTTTGTCCAGGCTCTTCAGCGACATCCACACTATGATTTGCTGTGACTGCCTACAGATCAGTGAATGTGCTGCAAGATTTTGCTTGGTTGGTATATAAAGCTGTAAGTCACACAGGACACAGGAGAAGGCACGGCTGCCCTGTTTGTCTTCCCACCAGGATTTGTCAGGCACGTACTTGCTGAACGTGAGTAGGTGACTTCATCTTAGTGTACAACCCATACCTGAAACTCTTCCCTGTACCATTTATCTTCCAAGAAAGATTCAAGACTTGCTAACCTCAAGCACTCAAGTATGTAAGCAAGCCATAAAGCTAATTGCAAGGTTTCTTTTTAAAACACTGGCTGAATTTCCCTTCTGTTTTTCCAGCGCGCACAATTCAGGTTTTTCATCTTTTCTCTACAGGCACAAACCCCAGCAAATGAATCAAACCCCCTTAAATTTTCACACCCATACAACTCAGGGAGTTGGTTTTTTTACTAGATGCACAGAAGTCACAGTAAACCACGCTGTGATTCACCGTCTAAATACAGGCTGGTGTCTGTCTTTACATTGTACTCATTTTTGCAATATCAAGGAGGATACTATGTTGTTTGTAAGAGGGGGGGAAAAAAGTTTTTAGTTTCATTTGTGACCTGCCATTTAGCAACTCAAGGGTTTTTTTGGCCACACTGAAATAAGTTCTACCTTAACAACAATAACATATAACAATAACAACCGCTGCTTACAAAGCTCTCATTTTGGAAGGAAGGATTAGCTTTGGGCATAGTGTCTTCCAGCTTCTCCATAAACCTGCTATGTGACTGATCAGCCACTGGCTTCTGAGGCTGAACTGTACTATATCAAAGTCCAGATTCATTATCTGTGAAATGGGTATAATGACATTCACTACTCTAGCAGATTAGTTTTTAAAGTGATAAATGCCACACAGCCATCTATGGTAAATAATTACAGGTGCACACATTGTATGGCCACCTGCTTTTAAAAATGCTTCTTTGTAATCTGACAGTGGTAAAACTGATCGTACTGTTATGAGGCCCCTCCTGATGTACAGATGTACACTGTATAGCTAAGAGACATGAGATTTTTTTTTTTTTGAGTGCACACTTAATGTGAAATTACAGAAGATGCAGTGTTAACATGAAGATCTATTTATCTTATCTTAGTTATGAACATGCCCTAATGGTATAGCTGTCACTTCTGTACACTGGTGCTTTCTAATCAATGAAATGAAAGGAATACTTTGGGACACACTTCTCCAGTGACAGAATATAATTTATATTAAGAGCATTTTTTCCCAACCAATGCCAGAGAGGAAGGATGCAACTCTCATAATTTTTCTTTAGAGGCAAAATCAAATTATCAATCTTTAATTTAGTTAGTGATAATCTCTGCTAGAACATTCCCTCATGACTTCCACTAAATATACCATTAAAATCTCCATTCTGTCTGGGCTACCAAGCGCTCTCTCTCCATGAAGATGCTTGTTCAACTTTGAACTGAGTGCTCACTGGCTGCTGGGAAGGCAGCTTTCTGCTCCAAAAAGAGTTTTCACATATCACTGCATGACATAAAAGCACAAATTGGTCACGTTGTGTCATCCTATTAGGAACCAAAAACTATAAGACAAATACAGCTGTAATCGTAGCAGGAGAAAGAGAAAAGGAAATCCTCTGTTAAACCCTTTTATCACTGGGGACAACTTTATCAGTTTTGCCACAAAACAACAGCAATTTCCTGGGTTGTGTTTCAAGAGAAAGCACATATCTGAGTAGCACTCAAAGACAAGGACAGTACAGGCAGCTGCATAAAAATTTGTAACTGTGGGAGAGCTCCTGCATGCACTCATTCTTTTCACTGGAGAAGTGGTACCAGTTTGGATCAAGAAGATGAAGATGTTCCTGAATGCCAGTACAAACAAGTAATCTTCCAAACATGGTGCCAACAGTGATATAGTGTAAATTACGGGGGAATCAGAAGGGCAAGATTGGAACTCAAGCAACATATAAAATCAATGAGACTGAGGGTTCAAGGAGGGAAGCAAAAATGAAAGACAGAAGGAAACATTTGTACAGTAGCAGCAGGATGAGAGTGATCCCGGTTCATGCTTACAAAAAAGCCAGTCCACCTCTTGGTTAAAAATATCAGTTCTAAATCTCCATTACTTTGGTACAACTTAGCTATGGAAAAGGAAGATAAATTCTACAGCACAAAGAAACTGGTCTGATTTCTAGGATCAACTTATTTCAGGAAAAAAATCCTTTTCATACATTGTTGAGGCAGGTATGTCAAAATGAAAAATAACCTCAGTTCCTATTTTGACATATCTGAGATGCATTTGCAGTAACAAGCCAGATTTGAATCCATGTGTTCAAGAGTCCCTTGGGCAGCATGACATGGAATTGATGGAGTGCAGGGTGCTAACTCCACTTTGCTTTTGCCTTTTGTCTCAACATAAAAGTGAACTGACTCAGTTTCAACTTGTTACTCTGTAGCTGCTGCTGCTCCTGTCCTTCCTGAGCAGGACAAGCTGATCACACTCTGGAAGAAAACTCAAGAAACCACTGTCTCCACTGTGTGCAGAAAAGATGGGAACAGCTAACCATGGAGTACTATGGAGTATTTAGGAACTCTGGACTTTGGACCTGTCAATAAACAAATTACCTCTTTCCTGGCACCATGACAGCAATTTATTAGCATGCACTCAGACATCAGTTTACTGTCCAGAAGAGCAAGAGCTAAACTTGCTCTGGTAAAGCCAGACATGTTAGTGACAACACAGAAAGATTCTAGCTGCTGTGCAGGACCACAGCACAGATGTTCCTTCTCTTGCTCCAAATTCTTGAGCTCTGCTCAAGACTGCAGTAGATAAAGAGATAATCTGGAGTCTAAAAACACAATCATAAATCTTCCAGGATAGAGCTGGCTCAAGGCTTCTCTGCACAGCAAACTATGAGTGAGGCTGGACTATTGTGGCCTGGAAAAGGAAGGGATGGAAATGGGACAGAGAGTGTCTTTCCTGTTATTATTGGAGGAGTGGGTGCAGTGAGGAGCAGAGTGGGAAGGAAAGGCAGCCCCTCCTGCCCTTCCTCACACCCATCTCTCCTGCAGCAATAATTAGCCCAGGCCTAGTACAGAGTGGGCGATGGGCTACAGCTGTTTGGCCATATCCTGCCCAGTGTCCTAGACAGTCACTCTGACTTGCCTTCAGCAGGTCTTGTCCCAGGAAATGCTTGAAGTAATTAGCTTTTCTGTCCATCCCCAAGGGGGGAAAAGACTGCTTCCAAGGGGAGAAGCCTCATATTACTTTGCCAGGTGCCAAGGAAATAGAAAAAAGGCAAAATGGGAACCTTCAGCCTCACATCCTGGTGAAGAATTACTCTAATGTTCCTTCACTGGGCATGACCACAGTTTTACCATAGTCATTGGTAGGTGTAAGGTAGAGGAAGTTATTTCTACTGTAGCACTGTCTGAAATGTATGCCTATAATTTCACACTTTTAATCATATACATCAGTTATGCATATGGAGTATTTAGAATTTTCTGCTCCCTGGTCCTGTGTAGGGGGAGTTTAATACTATGTCCAAATCACTGAAAATGCAATTGTTGCAAGCACAAATTAATGCTCAATACTAATAATATAAAGTTTAGAATATTTAGCTCCCAGACAAAAGACTTCAAACATTTCCACTAGTGAACATATCTGTGTTTCTCATAATCTTTAATAAACATAAAGAGAACTGTAATGAGCAGTTCCATATGTTGATGATTCTTTCCTTGATAAAATTTTTTTAACATCATTTAGAGAGTTACATATAAAGAACTTATTACACATGCCTATATTTAGTTGAATACCTAACCCACTCCAAATTGTATTGAGCTCAAACAAGTCAAATATTCCAAAATATTTATATTGGCATAGATACTATATAGTCCAATTCAGGCTGTTTTCTCATAGTCCAAAACCTATAAACAACCTTGCTCTCTTCAAACCTAAGGGGTTTTTTTGGTTTGGGTTTTGGGGTTTTTGTTGGTTTTTTTTTTTTTTTTTTTTTTTTTTACACTTGTAAAGATGCTACTGAATATGAAAAATCCCATTGCTCATACCCCACTCCCTTCAACACAAAGCTCACAAATATGACATGAGCTGAAAAGGTTTAAGCACTTCAAAACAGTTTAAGCACTTGCTTTAATCTATAGTGGTCACATCATCAGATTCACCCACTGCCTTTAACAGCCACTGACAATGCAGCCACCAAAATTGCTAGGATTAAATGGCACTTATTTTACAGCTGCGGAGTAACAGTGCTGAAGGTCTGCAGCCTTTTTCCAAAGCCCAACAGCTGTCGCCCACTGCTGATTGCTAAGGCTGGCTCTACGCTTCTGCCTGCATGTGTTAGGAATCCAGTTATAACTACACAGATAAAACCACTAATTTTCTACATACTTGCTACATATTACATCCTTCACTGCTAGATTGCACACACATCATATATATCTATACATAAAAACACTAGATGATTCTATGTAGCCACTGTACATACAAGAATTTTGACATTAAGGTTTCTCTTGCCCTACCCAAAGATCACCATGGTGCTAGGCAGATGTAACTTTCCACTTCATTGCACAGTTTCACCAAACCCTCACCTTTTTTTTTTTTTTTTTTTTTTAAACCCCTACCCCACCCGCAACTCCATGGAAGTATATATGCTGTTCTTGAAATAAAACAAAACAGTGTCATAAGCAAGTGGTTACTAACCAAGATGAGACCATGATGCAACCTGGACTGTTACACTGCTGAACAATACTGCCCCTCCCTACACAGAATGAGCTGTTAAGGCCACTGACAGAGCAGCTGCAAAACTCATCAGACAGAGAAGTCTGAAACAAAGGTTACAGATGTTAACCCAGAAATAATGGGAGTCCTGGTCATATGCCAGTTCCTGCCTGCTTAGTGTCTCTCAGACACTGAGCTGATGGGAGTCCTTTCTTGTTCCAGTTTCCTTAATGTGGAAAAAACAAGGATAACCACAGGTGTTGAGGAAAACAAATTTAAAAAAATTAACATGTCTACTGCTCAACCTTCTAACTTAACACATTAGTTCACAGTTCTTCCACTGTTATACATTATTCCACACTTGATCAGAAAAAGAGTTTGTTTTCAAGCCGATCAGGCAGAATGCATTGTTTTATTTCCATTCTAATTTTCCCCACCCCCCATCTATGTTAAGGTAAAAATCCTCATTAACAGTTTTTTTAAAAAGTATAACAAATAAACCCAAACCAATTAAGCTCTTGAATTTAATTATACATTGTGGCAGCAAGTTTCATGAGCTCATTATCTACCACACAGAAGAAGTATAAATTTTTAAACACTTGTATTTATTTTTAAAGCATGTTCTATGAACATCAGACAGTGCAAACATGAGCACACAGTGTACCTAGTCATCAGTCACAGCACTGGTTTGCACAAACCTCTGCCACACATATTCATTTTCTTCTTGAACTATCACTTTTTTCCTTTTTCTTTTATTGTGTCCTATCTAGAGGTAAATCCAGGCCCTTAATCACTTTGGCTGTCATTTCTAGCCACTTTTTTCACTGCCACCTTTTCCTTCCCACAAAACATTTTAGTCTTAGATAATATATAAGCAGATTTTCATTAATTTAATTTTCCTCACCTATTTTTCTCACTGTCTTTCAAACTGATACATCAATAAATAAAATTATATGATATTCATCACAACTCCCTTTGCCTGCTGACTCCAATACCCGTGAACTAAGTATACTTTAGTTGTTCTGAAAAGCCTTCAACACAGCACCATTATAGATGTCTGCTTGTTACCAAGTTTTTATTTTTAAGCAAACCATAAAATAAAATGTCCTGACTAGACATCCTGCTATTCATAGAAGACATTTCTGCCTATATGATACTGCATTTCAGCATAAGGTGGAGGTCTTTTTCATTGGTGCCTAAATATGTATTTAAGTATGTAATTTTAGATAGACTAAATATTTGTCTTAAGGTATGCTGATGCTCATGTTTTCTCCAGCTACATTTCTACTTTGTGTTCCATTCTGGTTTTTATGAAAGAAATATATAACTTCAATCAGAATATTCTCTCAGATTGCAGTATATATCCAAAAGGAAGATGCAAATTTGAATTGGCAGAAGTTAACACAAACAGATCTGGTATCTGTAGCAATGTATTTCTAGGCTCTGATACACTATTGTCAAATCATTTCTAATAAATAGTAGGGCTTTGATTTTTATTAATTTGATTTACATGGAAGTGTATACCCTCTCCTATAATTCCACAGCTATTTTAATTCTAATTTCAAAGTTATTTCTGGATAAAATTACTCTTTGAAACTATTGTAATGTAATAGTTGCCTGCACAAAAGGAGTCACAAAAATTGTGTAACAACTACCTCGGCATGTTTAGAAGTGCAGATTCTATTTTTAAGGCTGTAATAATAAATAAATAAATAAATAAAACCAACACAAAAGGACAAAACAAACACTTGGCCAGTAAGAGAAGAAAACATGTTTCCATGTCTGCAATATTCATTTCTCCAAAAGATTGCAATGATTACTATATAACTTTAAACATTTTTAGCTAAAAGACATCAGTTTTCAGAGAACACATTTTTTGTCTGAAACTTCTGTCACCTCCTTTCTGTGTCATATTGGCTGATGTATCAGGGATGATTACTTTTCACTGAGACAGAAATCAATAATAATGAATGGTTATGGAAAAGAGAAACATTGGCAGAGATTTAGGTGTGGTTACTTGAATTTCAACATGAGGAGACAGAACAAGGTGACTCACAGGTACTTACTACAGGTAAATTGAGGCAAACAGCTCATACTTGACAACTCTTTAAAAAGGTTATTAATCAGAATTCCAAATTCCTACATTAATATTTTGTCCAAATATATTTTAATGTATTCTGTTTTCAAATACTTCTCCCTTAAGTATTTCTTGTAATATTTAATAACTGTTTATGACACATGATCAAAAGCAGTGTTGTTTCTTTTCTTCCTGATTGAGTATCCAAACTTTTATAAAAACAGAAAGAAGTCTGTCACATTGAACTCCAACTCTGTATTTGATTTACATTAATATTATTAAGATTTATATCAACACATGGAAAATAAAATAGCAATTCCTATAATTGTTCCTGAAAACAGACTTGAAAGAGCAATAGATGTCTGATCAGCACCAAAAATTAGTATAAACACTCAGAGATTTATCCTTAGTACTTTGACTAAGAGAGAACATCATGATAAAAAGCACACTTCACACCTCTCAAAGAGCCTCTTCTTTCGGCTCAGACAACTACTGCAGACTCGGACTACATATCAGTTGTCACTTCATTTTGTATGACAAGTTAACACTGCCAGTTGTTCATTGCCAGAAATTTTAGGGGTCTTTTTTCTTAAAACAAGTTAGGTGCTATGGCTTGACTCAAAAGAGAATAATTCTGCACCAAATTTAGGGAGCATGAAATGCAGAATAGAAGAGGCCCTGCATATTTTCTTTTACATGGATTTTCTATTTACTATGCATACATAAAGTACATCTACTGTCTCTGAACCTACTATTACAGATATTAAAGGGTATTAGTTACAATAGCTTATAGATGCTTGAAGTACAGATGCTGCCACTCTTTCTGAAGTTACAAAATAGTTTACTTGTGCCATGAGATGAACTTCATTTAAGAGTTAAACTAGCCATCTGATAATAGCTCAGAAAAGGAAATTAAAAAAAAAATTATTAAAAATGTTTGAGTAGTGAAACACAGTATTAGTACATGTAATTAGTCTATTAAAATAGGTGTATTTACAGACTTTATAACATACAAGTAGAGACAACACAGATTTAAAGACAGCTTGTCTCAACTGCTGCTGAAGAGAGGTATCCTACACTTCATCAGTCCTAACATTCAGCATTTTTGAACAGCCCCAAGATAACTTGAAGTTAACAGACACTAGATATTCAGCACATCTGAAAATTTGATCCAGTCTTTTTTCAAATGCTCCTACTGAAAGGAGCATGAAGATTCAAGAGATATGCAAAAATCACTTTTCATCAGCAGAGGTGCCTTTAGTGTCCATGTTCTACATACAAAACCATCTATCCTATTTGCCAGCATTTTCTAATCTGCCACATGACAACTGGTGATATAGAAATCACAATGCAAAATTTTCATCATACTCAAATACCCGCCCCCCTCCAGAAAAGCAACACCACCTACACCCCATCCACAGCAAACAAAAACATGCCCTACCACACCAAAGGACTGTTGCTGTGGGTATACTCCAAAACATGTCACTGAACTAAAATGACTGACTGCTTAAAGAAGGTAGAAGTGGGCTACCAGACCTCCTGCAGTATCATATACTGAAATCTGTATTTCAACTGAGTACATAAGGGGAGCGGAGAACATAAAAACCACCCCAAAACGCTGTGTGTGTATGTGTGTGTGTCTTTCTCTCTGCAGCCTTTTCCTTACTAGTGGTATTTTGCTATTATCCCTATTTATTACCTAGTTTCAGGGACAGAAAGAAATACTACAGGAGAAGAAAAAGCATTTCAGGAAAAAAAACCACCCAAACTGCCTTCCCCAGCTTCGATACACCCCCATGCTGATTTCAGATAAGAGTGTCAGCATAAGAACGACAGACCCACAGTAAAAAGCTCAGTGATGAAATGTCAGCACAGCAGCATTTGTCCTTCTGCCAAACAGGAACATAATGGACAAGCTGCAGGAGCTTACACATTTGGAGGAGATCTGCTAGACAGAACTCAGAACTGCGGTGAACATCTCACTGCCGCTCTGCTGAACATCTGCACTCGCATGGTGCAAGCCACTGGCATAAGTCTTTTTTGAAGAGCATCCCTTCCATGTCATGTTGCATCATTAAATACCCCAAATAAGTCTCCATTATATTCCAAATAGGACTGTTTGTTACAAGCTGTGTTCAGTAGCTGTGAAATAATCATACAAAGTAGGAAAGAGGAAGGGGAGCTGAACTTTAGGAGCTCTGTGTTCTGTCCCTGATTTTATCCACACCTCACTGCAAAGGAATATTCTGTGGTTCACTGAATTAATACAGGACTCACTTTCTCACAGCTGAATAATGGGATTAAAAGTGGCTACTTGCTTTTGTAAAGTATTTTCTTTAAAAGAAAGTTGAAATAAAGCCAATGTACTTGGAAAAAAAAATACTGATTTTGTGACTAGTAAGAAGAAAGATCTCTGCTAGAAACCCACATGCCTACTTTACTACAATAAAAAGAAATAACAAAAAAAGGGTACAGTAAAATGTATTAGGGAGATGCTGACAATGTTTTATATCAATGACATTCTTCGGTACACAGTGCTTCAAGTATTTTTCTATAAACTCATCGCTACTTTTTCAGTGTTTTCCTGTCCTGCCTTAAGATTCAGGGTTAACGTGATATGTCCTATCTCCTAATGATGCACTTTATGGTGAGTTTTTCAATAAGATAATAAGCCTGTTGTAATAGGCCAGATCTCATATTCTGTTTCCAGCAGTGTTCAATAACAGATGTCTTGGGAAGAGTACTAGAAAATATAACCTTTGATAACACTAGTAAAAGTGTTCTGCCCTTCTGATCAGATGGTTTACTTCTATCTTTTCTCCAATTTTTTGCCAAAAATCTTCACAAATTCCTTTAATAACAAAATCTAGGGGACTTTCCTATTCTCTCCTCTGCAATTGTTCCCTTATAAATGCCTTATAATAAAGTATAAGAAGAAAGTCCTCCATCTTCCAGCCTGTGACCAGATCGGCTGCTTCCACTACCTTTTTATTTTTCTCTCATTCTTCTCTTTTTCATCTGGTCTGGCATCTTTCTGTCTCTGTTTTTCTGAAATGTCAGCAATTTTTTCTCCACATTATGAATCCCTTCGCCACATTTCATATCCTCAACCAAATTCATACAATCATGCACCAACTTTAATATAGACTTTATTAACTATTCTGTAAAGTTTACACTATTATTTGCAAAGGTAGGAGATGCCACTGGAAGCTACTAATTGAGCAGCTATAATCAAGGGAACCAAAAGCAGAAAGTCTTTGCTGAAGTAGACCCTAAATACTGTACTTATTTTTTAATCACAGTTGACTGGAGAACTATTATGCTATAAAACCATTTATAACCTGATGCATCTTAAAGACTCCACTCCATTCCAGTTTGTGGAACTGTTACAAGTGCATAAAAAGAAAATATCAATATCCTTGGCTAATTTTATGAGCATCTTTGCCTTAAAGTTTTATCCTCTGTGCTAAGGTTGATACAATCCATTTTCCCATGTCAATCAGTTTCTTTTTAGAACAAAAGCTGTTGAAATCATGTCTGTCTTTATGGTAGTAATTGGTTCAATTCCCAGATTAGGAGATGTTTGTGTACCAACTATTTCTTATTTACTCAGGTTGGTATTTACATTAGCTTTGCTACAGCCAGATTTGTTCTTAAGCTGTTCCTGATATGATTCAGGAAGCAGCAATTTGCTACAGCTATTATTTCCATAGTGTCTCAAAGGTTTTCAAATTAATATTATGGAGGTGTTATCAGCCATCATCACAGTGCTATTATCCATACATAGCTTTCTTATCTTATCATATAGTATTTCTTTTTTCCCCTAGCCTTTCTTGTTGTGGTCATCTGTAGCATGGTCTTATTACAGTCCTTTAATCCTTCTATCTACTAACTCCATTTTGATTGATTTATTACAGAGAATTCTAGGCCTAAGAGTCTTCATTTCTCTATATGAAATGCCATTATGCCTTTCTCATTTTATTTTTAGTGATTAACCTGAATGTATACAGTTTAAAATAATACTTATTTCATCACCTAACTTTTAGACATACACATAAAGAACTCCCAGATGACTTTAGCTTATTTCACATATTCCTGGTTTAAAAGAAAAAGAAAAGCAATGAAACGATGAAAAAAACGCACAAAAAACATGACAACTGAAATGGGGTTCTTTTGCATTACAACTCTAGGATAATACAAAAGCAAAGTATATTAAAGAGTATTTCACTGCCTTTGGCTTTTTACAAGAGGACATTATTTCACTGTTTTGTGCAGGTTTTAAACTGACACATCTGATAAGGAGTATTCTTTGGGCAGCACACACAATTGAAATAATTTGTGCTTGATCTTTCATTTATTCTCACTTGACTTCTGAAATCCCCATTATATTACTTCTAATATATTATCCAGTAATTAACTCTGTAATTACTTGACAGCAACATTGTACAATGACTAGTAAGTTATTACATTAGTGATCAAGAATAAGCATTACATCCTACATTGCAGCATGGCAACATTTTTCATTAACTGTTTTCATATACAAGACAGAAATCCCCTTTTGGGAAGATGCAAAAATAGTAGACAACCTTGGTTCTTTCTTAGAGTTTAAATAATTTAAAGCAATTTCTCTGAGACTGTCTTGTCATAGATGTACTATACACACTGTCTGCACAGAAGGTACTTGAAAACTAAGAAGTACTTAAGAGATTTATGAAAGAGTTGGGGAAAAAAGCCCTCTGCACCATGAATATTGATTTTAGTTTTAAATAAAGCACTGAGATGATGCAAGATCAGAAAAAAGCACATTTAATAATGAGGAAGTGACTCCATCAGTCCACTGTCTGCGCAAACTTAATAAATGTCATTTAGGGTTAAACAGTAGGTGCTCAGCAATGCTGCAAAGTTATTGAGAATCCTAATTCTGGTCTGGCAATAATCAGCTTTGTTTGACCCTCAATTCCAGAGGGCTGCAACTGATATCCTCAGTAAATAGCTGCTTTCAGTAAATTTCTGAAAGCAAGTTCCTTATAGTGCAGTAGTTCCCGAACTTTTTCCATATTCTGTATGATACCTGATAAAGAGATGCATATCTCTCCTCTCATCTGTACCAGAGACATGATCTTTTCACAGAATCATCTAGGCTGGAAAAGACCTTGAAGATCACCTAGTACAACCATTAACCCGACATTAACAGTTCCCCACTACACCATATCCCTAAGCGCTAAGTCAACCCGACTCTTAAACACCTCCAGGGATGGGGACTCCACCACCTCCCTGGGCAGCCCATTCCAACGCCTAACAACCCGTTCTGTAAAGAAATACTTCCTAATATCTAGTCTAAACCTTCCCTGGTGCAACTTGAGGCCATTACCTCTTGTCCTATCGCTTGTTACTTGGTTAAAGAGGCTCATCCCCAGTTCTCTGCAGCCTCCTTTCAGGTAGTTGTAGAGGGCGATGAGGTCTCCCCTCAGCCTCCTCTTCTCCAGACTAAACAACCCCAGTTCCCTCAGCTGTTCCTCGTAAGACCTGTCCTCCAGACCCTTCACCAGCTTCGTTGCCTTTCTTTGGACATTTTCCATTCAGTCCTTCAGTGTCCCTGGGGCAAGCACAGCAATTTCTTACATGGAACACGTATTTTACTTAATATAGTTTTTTAGCTTCTTCTGATGAATGGAAGAAGTACAAACAATGAGATAAGATCGGATCACATAACTAACTCATCATCCATGGACCTCTGATAAGAGTGCCCCAAAAGAAGGCTTCCTGGTTAGCCATCTGCTACTTCTGCAAGGACAGAGAATATATATCTGTACTAAATGGACAATATTGACTTCCACTCTCATTCCCATCCTTTTCAGTAATAGGGAGAAAAGAGAAGGACAAATGTGCCTCACTAAATAACAGCTTATTATAACATATTCAGAATGACGTGGAGATAGCAATGGTGAGGAGGACTCTCAGGCGCTGATTCAGAAGTCTGCGAACAGCCTATGTATTCCTGAAGGGTCCTCCCTCCCATCCAAAACACCTTTGCCATCCAAGCCTAATTCAGTGCATATTCCAGCACTTGCTGGGTCTTCTACATCAAATAAGCACTTGCTAGCTCTGCCTCTCCATTCATACCAAGGCCCATTTTCCTGTCTAGCTTTTGTATAGCTGCTTAGGTTCTTATGGTTCCATACATCAACGGGCCATATATCTGCAGAAGTCCAGACACTAACATTATTTTAAGGGGCCATGACTCCTACATGATGTGATCATTTTGCATTATCATAAAGCAATATATCAGGCAATTAAATGATTTATTAAACTGATTATATGCTTATCTTGCCTTTAAGTTTAGCTGCCTTCACCCTCTTCATTCAGAATGTGCTTTTTACTGCATTTACAATGGTGAAAGTATAACACCACCATTACTTTTTCATCCCCCAGAGGAGCAGGCAGTACATCCATGTTTCAATGTTTTACAATCCATCCTTGAAAATCATAAAACAGAAGAATATGACAATGCATCAGAATTTGAACATTTCACTTCTCTGGAAGAGGGAACACGTAGGTATAATGTTTTAGGATAAAAAAAATAAAGGAATTGGGTATGCCTTACTTACACGTCAGTGGTATAATCTTCAACGCCAACATATGACACTTCTCAGTGTAAAATACTTGGTTATATCTCACTTCAGTGCCAGCACTTGAAACATGGAAACTAGGGTTCATCTCAGTATGTGGTATGAGTGCTTGAAAACTGTGCATTCTTTGTGCAAAACTCATGGGGGAAGAATCCAGGGAATGATCTAATATTGAATATCACCATATAAAAATATTTACATTCTTGGCAAACTACAGCAGAATTGAACATTCACATGTTGCTGTGTCTCCCTCAAAAGTAGATTTCCTTCCCTGCTAACTGATACATCACTGGAACTCAAACATTGCTGCATCTATTTATACTGTCTATATATGGCTGTAGTAGATGAGTTCCTCATCCTCGTTCTTGAAGTGTGGGCGTAGAGAGCCTCTCCAGAACACAATATATAGACCTCTATAGACCCTCTGCACATGCCACACAATTTCAACATTTTAAAACAAATCAAAATCAAATATTTCCATTAAAGATGCACTTAACTTGCAGTATGTAAGACTACAGAAACTTACAGGCATTTCTTCATAAACAGAGTCCGTGGTTTCTCAAAACAAAAATTATGGACCCAATTCAGCTGTTCATTATATTCCCTCCCTCTCCCCCCAACTCCGTCCTTGATATTCCACATTTTCACTATGGCACAGAATTATGCCTGCTGTTACATAGCACTAATAATGGAAAATTCATAAACTAGATCTAAACCCCACAGAATCAGCCTTTGTAACCTTTCATTAGGCATTATTTTAGGCCTTTAAAGAATCAGCATTATACAACAATTACCAAACTACTAAAACTAACAAATGTGTACATTGGTGATAATAGATCAGGACCTCAAATATCCCAGTGTAATTGTCTGCAAATACCAGCTTATAAGAAGAGTGATGAGTACTATCAATATCTTCAAACTGGAACAGTTAAATAGAATAATGTTATTCAAATTTAAACAATGGATACTACTTATTGCTTCCTACAAGTTACTGACCACAGCACAGGATTGGCAGTTCACAGAAGTCAACTGATAAGTTCATTTCATTGGTTTCCAAAGCAATAGTAATGCTTTTCTCTTCAGCTACCTATGTTCTCCAGACATATTTTGCTTACATATCTCAGAATATTATTTGAAATTAGTGTTCTTAGCAAAGCAAACTAAATGTTATCAGGACTTCCTGCTCTCCAACAATCATAGAATTGTTTGGGTTGGAAGGTACCTTAAAGATCATCTAGTCCCAACCCCCCTGCCATGGGCAGGGACACCTTTCACTAGACCAGGTTGCTCAAAGCTCTGTCCAACCTGGCCTTGAGCGTTTCCAGGGATGGGGGTTCTACAACCTCTCTGGGCAACCTGTGCCAGTGTCTCACCACCCTCACAGTAGAGAACTTCTTCCTTATATCTAATCTAAACCTACCCTCTTTCAGTTTAAAGCCATTACCTTTTGTCCTATCACTACATGCCTTTTTTACAAAGTTCCTCTCCAGCTTTCTTGTAGGCCCCCTTTAGGGACTGGAAGGCTGCTATAACATCTCCCCAGAGCTTTCTCTTCTCCAGGCTGAACCACCCCAACTCTCTCAGTCTGTCTTCATAGGAGAGGTACTCCAGCCCCCTGATTGTCTTCTTAGCCCTCCTCTGGACCTGCTTGAGCAAGTCCATGTCTTTCTCTGCTGAATGCAGTACCCTAGGTGGGATCTCACAAGAGCGGAGGAGAAGAATCACCTCCCTCGACCTGCTGGCCACACTTCTCTTGATGCAGCCCAGGATACTGTTGGCTTCCTGGGCTGTGAGTGCACATTGCTGGCTCATATTCAAGTTTTCATCCACTAATACCCCCAAGTCCTTCTCCGCAGGGCTGCTCTCAATCCACTCATCACCCAGCCTGTATCTGTGCTTGGGATTGCCCTGACCTATGTTCAGGACTTTGCACTTGGTCTTGCTGAACTACATTTGGTTTGCCCAGGCCCACCTCTCAAGCCTGTCCAGGTCCCTCTGGATGGCATCCCTGCTCTCCAATGGGTCAATAGCACCACACAGCTTGGTGTTCTCGGCAAACTTGCCGAGGGTGCACTCAATCCTATGGTCCATGTTACCAACAAAGATGTTAAACAGCGCTGGTCCCAACACTGACCCCTGAGGTACACCACTCATCACTGCTCTCCACTCAGACATCAAGCCATTGACAGCAACTCTTTGAGTACGATGCACTGAGTGGTCCATCCATCAAATTCATGTCTCTCCAATTTAGAGACAGGCATGTCATGTGGGACAGTGTCAAATGCTTTGCACAAGACCAGGTAGAGGACATTCATTGCTCTTCTTTTATCCACCAATGCTGTAACCCCGTCATAGGAGGCCATCAAATTTCAACAATCAGACGAGTCTAAGACAGATCTCTGAAATGCAAGGTACTCTTCCCTTTCTACGGGATGGAAAAGCACTGGCCCTTCAACATACTGACCACTGAAACTTAAGTCTTCTGTTGGGAAGAAATGGCAATGGACTTACTGATTTATCATCGATCAGGTTTGCTCTATAATAGTAATTGAAGACATAGATTAATGGTTTCTTCAGCTGAGTGACCTAAACAGGAGGGGAAGGGGGGAACAACAACCAAAAAAACAAGGTGAAATAAGGGCTTGATTTTAAATGAAATTAAATACTTGGCTCAAACACTTTCATTTTGGATTAGTTACCTCTTGTTCCCCTTCCTTTGCCACCTCATTCAAGAAAACAAACAAAAACCTCAAATCCCACAAAATAAAAATGTAGGATAGTTTAGAAATAAATTCTTGCCACATAAGCAGATGCATACATACTTAAAATGGTAGTTTATAATCATGATGCCCTGCTTTCTAGCATATTAATCTGTGTCATCCCCAGATTTCCATTTTTTGTCCCATCACCTGGGATGGCAATGAAAATGTACAAGAACATTGGCCCAGTATCAGCCTTGGAAGAATACCACTCTAGCCAGCTGTCAAGTAAGACTGCTATTTACCAGTACTGTTTAAGCCCCAGGGTCCAATCAGATTTTTCCCTTATAGTCTACTCATCCAGTCCATATATACCCAATTTGGATGCTATGATACTACAGGAGACTGTATTAAAAGCCTTCCCAATGTTAAGGTAAATGACATCTACTGTTTTCCTACAGGGACAATCATTTCATCATCAAAACTAATCAGGCTGTTAAGGCACAATTCACCCTCGATAACTTGATGTAAATAAATCACAAAAAATAAGAATTCATTCTTTAGGGGCCTGGCTATATATTTCAAGCAGAAATCATGCATTTCCCAGCAAGTAATGTCATTAGACACTATTTAAAGTTAACACCAAACCAATAGAAACTGTCAGAATTGAAGACCCTGAGGCAAGGTGAACTCAGGCCAAGTAATGTTGTAGCTTGCCCAAAGCTTGTGTTAGTACAGAGGCAAAAAACACATATAATCGATGTATGGGCAACAGGTACATGTTTGTAATGCTGTGCAGAAAAAAAATCTGAGCAAAATATCCTGCCTAAACAAAAATGGGGGTGTGGGATGCTAATATAAAAATTATGTATGCTTTAACAATATGAGCTCAAAAATCCTTCAAAACTTTGAGCTTTTACAGAAGTCTGATGAAATAACCAATAATTTTGCTGTTCCATATCTGCCAATTATTTTTTACTGCCAGGTTTTGTACATTTACAAAATTCACTAACATTTACAAACTCATACTTTGCTGGACCTTGAGTTGCAGGAAGGAGAGAACACTACTGACCAATGCTTTTTTCCAACATCATCTTTCTTTTTTTTTTAAGAGAGCTCAAAAATAATTTTACAGAAAGTCTGTATACAAACAGAAAATTTGAACACCTTTAAAAAGGCTATATACAGCATTCATACACTGTATTTCTCTTTATAGATTGTGTATTGCAAATGCGTGTGTTTATTAAAGATCATTGGAACAAGTTCAGAAAAAAAATAAAAATCCATATGGACCTGTGCAAACAAAGTGAGAGCTCTTCATTGAACTGATGAGGATCTACACTCTTTGCTTCCTAAGGACAACATCTGCAAATGTATCCAACGCTCACAGAGGCTGAGCAAGAAGGAAGTGAAGGAAATTCCGTGCGTTCTGTATCATTCACCTACTGACAGAACCAATGTGTTCTTGTTCATAACAAAGTTTAGCCTAAAAATAAATATTTTAAAGATTTTTTTTCTTCTTTCTTTTGAAGGCTCTCTGCTCCCCAGCCCCAACAATATTTCTACAGAGGCATGTATGGAATTATTAGAAAATACATGATAGAGAAAGCCAAGAGCTTTGTGCAGGTACCATCAGAAGGGCAACGTTTAAGACCAGCAGTCTCAGTGAGTTATTAAAAATATATTCTTTATACAAATCAAGAATTGAGAGTTCAAGATCAAAAGTGAATTTACATGAGAGGTATGTTGCACAGCTGAACTGAAATAAAAGATGAAAGAGTTTATGTTGGTCACTGATATCAGTTGGGTTTTTATAGACATATTTGTCAACATTCTTCTACAAAAGATAAAATCATTTCCAAATTTTTGCAAAAAAAATGGCATGTTAAATTTACCCAGAATTTATTTTTATGGTTGTAAGAAATAACCATGCAGACTCTCTAGATAAGGAAACAATTGTGGTAGAATACTCCACATTTTATTGAAGACATTTTAGTATTTTATGGCTATGCTTTAGAAACTTTGGACATCTCTAATGACCAACTTCTATTCCATTTCACTAGCAGAAAGGACTGAAGCCCCCTAAGCACTTTTGAACCACAAAGGAATCTCCTGTGGAAAACAAATAGCACAGTCCACTCCTGAAAGCATATTCTCTGTTGATGTGCTCCCTAGATACATCGTTGCAAAGTGACTCAACATGCTGTGTTTTGTAGTATTGGGTACAACGCTTAATTATCCAAATGTAGGTATTCTAGACATCTATCTAGATAAATATACAAATAGATTATATTGGACTTTAGTAAAGAGTCTTGAATAATACAGCCCCATGTAAAATTCAAACAAGATTATTTAACAAGCAGTATAAAACTTGAAATAAGTATATAGATATATTTGTTATATATACATGTGTATATTTCCTCTAAGAATCATAGGAACCTAAATTCACTGAATATCACAGTTCTGCTGTACCTGTTTTTCTCCTGACCCAGCTTTGCCTAAATCTTACCATCCCAGGCACTATCTTTGTAGAAATATCTGGATGGTGTTCACATTTTTGCTCCCAGGCCTATGCTTGCATACTGTACTCCAGTGTACTGACTCTTTCCATTTCCTACTCCTGTCCATATACTTCACACTGCTATCGTAGTAAAAGTAAACAGAAACTTCAGTTCATATTATGATGGTGGAGGTACAGTGGAGAAAAATAACATAGGGAAGTGTAGCCTATTGGACAGCAGACTGGGATCATGGTGCACTGCTCTAACATTAGTGATCACAGACAAATATCTTTAACTCCAAATCTGCCTGCTAAACAGGAACACTGCTTCCATTCTTCATTTCCTTTGTTTTACCATTGTTTATAAATTTACTTAGTCTACGAGTAGAAGCTCTTTTGCCAAGCATATGAAAAGGCTAAATGGCCAGAAGACTGATATTCTCTTTTGTAAAGAAAGATAGACAGGCCACGACTCAAATGCCATGGCTCTCTCCAGATGCCAGAACAGCAATCCAGATAGGAGGGTAAAGCTCAGAGATGCAACTGAGACAACAAGAGCAGAAAACACAACATGTAAGGGAAAAGTACAAGTCAAACAATTTGTTCTTTCAGGGCTTTCTTTAAGGAGATTTGTGGGGTTTTTTTAAAACCAAACCAGAATGTGCAAGACCTGGAACGCCTGTGGATAGGGACTGAGAGACATTTGGAGACACCGAGTACCACAGAAAATGACAGAGGAAACTAATGTTGTCAGGGGCAGTCACATTTAACAAACTAACATACAGGCTTTCATTATTATGGTTTCTGAATGTACCCAGAACTTTTGTTAGATAAGAGAAGAAATCACAGTTGAAATAAAATTAAAAAATGAAACCTTTCTTCTTGGCCTGCAGCCAACTATGGCTATTTCCCGTTTTAAACAGAGAATACAATCAGGGGCATCCCAGATATGAGTGGACTGCAAAAGACAGACAAAAGAGTGCCTAGGGAAAGTGGGCAACTTTGATGTGTGTTTGCTACAGCTTTTGAAGGAAGTGTTTCTAAGTAACTAGGTTTCAACATATGCAGGTACCAATGTTTAGTACAAGATTAAATCAGATAAAATCATACACAAATACAGATAGTGGATTATAGAGGGTTTTTTTTTCCTTCCAGTTAGTCCCAGACTGATGAGAGAAATCCCCTCAGTTTTAAAGATAACTGAGACAAATTCTAATGTTTACATTTCATAATTAAGTACCTACAATTAGTTACCTACATGCTTATCAGTTTACTAATAAGTTTAGCTACAGCAAGCTCTTTAGTCAGTTAAAACATTGTTGTAGGATTATTACTTCTTGATCCTTTGATTACTACTATATCCTTTCTAAGATGTCATTTAGGCATAATTCATTGAAATGTGGAACCTGAATTATATAGGATAGCCATTAAATTTCTGACAATATGCTTTAGAAAGACTTGGTCTTCCAATACATTTTACTATCCTTTTTACTCAGGAATGCCCTGTAAGTTACATGTTTGACTCCAACACACAGTGCTTCCACCAGCCAAGAGACACAAAGCATTCTCTGCTTACGGCTGTTGTATGCACACAAGTGGTTCCTTGGTCTCACACGTGCCCTACTTCCATTATACTAGATACATAAACATACAACAAAATTTTGAAAGCCTTGCCTTGAAACCACAATACATCATGGTTTATCACCCTTGGAGTATAATCTAATACAAACAGCATTCAAGTCTTAAGGATATATGAGACAGAGAATTTACTGAACACAACCACAAAGTCTAGGCCCAGTCTCTCTAGTTGTATGGCTCAGCAGTCTGCTCTGGTGTATGCGTATTTAAACGAGGCAGAACACTTTTCCTCTTTGAATATTTCACCAACTGATTCCCCCTGGCTGAATTCCCAGAGTCTGAGCATCATAGTCCCCTAACGAAGACTTCATAGCATTCTTTTGAACTGATTCCTGCCAATATCAAAGTAGCACAGCAGAGACAAAAATACTAATGTGATGTTAGAAGTCACAATTGTTAACTTGAAAAAAGAAGCCTTGGTATGCAGGTTAGAAAAACATGTGGTTCAAGAAGGCGACTGATAAATTCATGGAAAATTTGGAAACAAATAAAATGGTCATTAGAGAACACAGCTCTTCAGTCCTACTCAAATAGCAAAACTTGATTTTAAATGAGTGCAAGATTGTTGTATTTAAAACCATTTGTTCCATGTGAAGAGCAGGACTAAGAAATAGCAACATGAGAATAAGTGCTTTAAAAGGTAGTTATGAGTCAGGTTGCTATTTCACAAAACGAGGTTAGGAAGGTTGAGTAACTGCTCTATCTTTGATCAATTGTATTAAATACAAAAAGATTCTCTGGAAGAAAAAAATATTTTCTAATTATCTGGACCATCTGATGAAAGTTGCCACACATTCAATAACACACAAAGCCTGCCCATGGTTTCTCAATGCTTTCATGCACTGTTTACATTTATAGTATTTGATTACATCGAAAGTAAGGTTTGTTAAAATGAAACGCCTTCTTGTGGGAGCCTAAAAAAAGAACCAGTTTGACATGAAGCGTAATTCAAGATTTTATTTCCCATTTAAATTACCAATTTCAAAACTTCCAATCCAGTTTATATTTTAGAAGGGCTAAAAAAATTAGGATGTTTGGATATGATTAAGTGTTTATAATGTTACTACCTCCATTCCCTGTGCCTTGAGACTCTGTAGTTGTTTTTTTTTTAAAACCATCTCAATAGTTTTAGTCTAAAATAACTTTGCTTATTAAAATCTGAAGTTGTCCTGATTATTCTAATACAACCAAATGACATTTAATTTAGGAGAAATTACTTTGAACATGCAATCTAGGAAAGGGAGAAATTGAACAGACTTCATCTATGAAGCATTTGGGATGTAGTTAAATTGGTTTTGGTTGTTTAGAAGGGTAGTGCAAATTTAAATCCTACAGGCAGAGCCAAACTAGCAACACAAGGTAGTATAGTCAGTTAATCTTGTGGTGTTCAGTTTGTTGGGTCTGCACTGTGAAATTGCTCCTGAGGCTTTCATGTGGAAAATGAGAATGTTCTTTAATGGCTGGTGGGGGAATAAAGAAGTAAATACAAAGAAACTCCTACAAGCTCTTAATATTAACTGCACTAAATAAGCGTAACTAACTGCATTAAGTTATTGATTTATCAGGGCTTGACCAAATAGTATTCTCTCTTGTTCTTTTGGGGGAAAAGGATGAAAAAAGAATGTTAGACAAGCCAACTGCTAACAGGTTACTGAAAAAATGATATTGTTTTTGCCTTCGTTTCTGTAAACTACTCAAGGAACAATTAATAATGACCTCAAATGGACTAAGGCTCATTGGCTTTAGCCAACAAAGTTTATCATATCTCAAGTAAGATGTACTTTCCTGAAATGCTGCACTATTTTCAATTAGGTCTATCCTCTTAAAAAAACAAAAAGGTAAGCAGAATAAACAAGCACAGGACAAGATGTTACAGGGAATCTATTTTGTTGCTATAATCAGATCAACACATTGACAATTTTGTTATTGCCATGTATCACAAAGACTGAGGAACTGAGCTAACCACATCAGTTTATTTACAATTAAACTGTTTGAATGCGCACTTACAGAAAAGTCATGGTCCTTAGGACAGAAGCAACTAGGAGACTTTTACTTCAGACACATTCAGATATTTTCCACTCTGTTAAAACTTACAGCTACAGTGGCTTTGTTCACAGGGAGATCTGACAAGAAGTTGCAGCCATGTGTTGGTCCCATTTGAGCTGCAAAATCAATTCTAGTTGGTGATTAAACTTGCGAACCATTTTAAAGGCAGAACAGTGTATGTGTATGGAAGTTTTAGGGCTTTAAAGTACAAGTCCCAAGAGTGAGTTTCAACAAATTTGAATTCTGATTACCTTTCCCATCCCCAATTAACAGAAAAGCAGGTTATGTGCACATACTGTTAAAAAAAAAAAATCACTAAAAGCATCTTGTTTCCCTAACTTGATAAAAGTGGTTAGCCTGCTGAATGTTATTCATCAGGTACAGTGTAGGAACCATTTGCTCCATTAGAAAAAAAAAATAAAATAGATAGAGATAGATGAGAAAGTCTACTGAACATGCTGCTCTATCTTGTCTACACTACCACACATTTATCCAAACCATATCTGTATGCAAGAATTACTAATTACACAAATTGCTGTATCCACACAGAATTTTAACTATTTCACATATGCACTCTGGTTCTTAACATAAACAAGGTTATACAAACAGTTTTCTGCTACGATTACAGCAATTATAGAGTGGCAGCTCCTAACATGTCTTCAGTTAGTGTATTTTTTTTCTCCCTCTTCTTTATGGGAAAGCAATTGCACTATCTGAAGCAGAACCCCTTTTGCAGACCAAAACTTATTTTAAATTTTCTGAACACAACCCAAACACTAAGTTGTTTGGCAAGCCAATTCAAAGCTTTGGTTTGAAATGGATAAAGCACATCTGATCATTCTGTTCAATTCTTGTCTATCTGTTTTAATTAATAGCATGTATTCTCTTCCCCTCCCCCCGTGTGTGTGCTAAAGGTACAGAAAGATTTTATAGTTGCAAGAAAAAAGTTCAGTAAGCTTAGCTATACAACATTTTAAAGCCTCTCTCTGCAAATTGGTATTATACCCTATGCTCAATCCAGGCTGAATTCTGAGTCAGGGAAGCATGACTATACACTACTGAGATAATTTAGAACAACTTTTTATAGCCTCACAAATTACAGATAACAAGAACTTGAAACTTGAACAAAATTAACATTATGTCAATGCCTGCGCTACTGAAACCATTGTCCATCTTGTCTACCTATTCATATACTCATTCAATACAAAACACAAGAGTTGTCTTATTGAGTAAAGACTTTTTAATTTAAATGTAGTTCTTCAACATAGATTTAGGCTATCAATGAAGATAAGAGTTATGCTATTTGTTTGCAATCTAACAAATGAGTATAGCTGGGCTTAAAAAGACATCCCCAAAACCTGAAAGACCTGATAGGTATTCAAGGTTGTTGAAAGTAAAGCATCATGTTTTCTGAAATAAATACAAAGTCATGTAAATTATACTGATTAACGGGAAAGCATTTGTGCAATATAGTTTTCATTTCATAATGCTTGCTTTACATAGTTTGTGAAATGTATAAGAATTTTTAAAGCAACATTTTTGATTAATACTGTTCAGACAGTTGTATTAGTAACAGGATGAGGAAGTGTTGCATGTTACCTAAACATTTCTCCATTTCAAGATTTTAATGGGTAAGCAACATATCCCTATAGTGTCAATTTTTACTTAAGTCTGATTGTTACTAATCAACGCAGATATTATCCTTCTTTCTCCAAAACAACAGTCAGTGATTAACTTCCTGCCTGCCTGACCCCAAAATTGTAGTTTCAGTTCAGGTCAGTTGACTGACCATCTGTCCTCAAGAGATATAAGGCTGAAATGTCATGTTGTGGCCAAGATTTTAGACCTTGTAACCTATATTAAGCACACATTTAGATTATAAATGGATTTGGCCTCTGTGAGAATCCACCTGCTTTTGCAAAAGCAGAGTGGTTTTGTTTCAAAGGCAAACAGGGTATGACACAGTATATACTATTACATAAATACAGTCACTGCACAAGAAAGAACCCAAGGCTTCCCACTGCTCAAATTGTCTGGCAAACTACCTTTTCACACACACAATAGAGTCCAGCAGGACCAAGGAGTCACAGGTCTTTACCATCATTCAGATCCTGACTTTCTTCTAATACCAGACAATGAAGCCATTTATCACAAAATTAGATGAGTTTTAACACAGTTGTTTGAAGTTTTTTCATGTAGTACTGCAGGTTTATTTATCAAGAAACTCACTTCTACTCAAAATAAAGATTTGAAAACTTGCTTTAGCAACCAATGTGAGATTTAAATTCCAATTTCGATGGCAGAAGCTACTGTTTACTAATCCCTTTTGTCTCTGACTGACGAGCAATGAGGGAGGGAAAAAATAATGTGTACTTTTGAACAGCTGAGTGAGAAAGGCTTTGCCAGAAGAAGCAGGGACACACAGGTGGTATCCCCTGCTGCAAAACTTTAATAAGTTTTAGACTAGATCCTCTAACATTTTAGACTGTTAAGGAAGAAGGAGGGAAAAGCATTCCAGCAGTGTTCCAGTAATAAAAAACTGTTATCTTAAGCTGACAAAAAGAACTGACATTATGCTGTTTATCTGGAGGTTTATGACTGATGAATGGCAGCTAAGTGATACAGAACAGACTCCTGAGAGCAGCATGATGCTCCCACCTCAGTTCTGGCTGCTGTATAAGAACCTGGAGAGCATAAGACCCTTCACAGCACCTCTGGTCAACTTTGTCTTTTTTGAGTTTTCTTTTCTCCATTATGGTTGGCATTTTCAAGTATGTGATCTGTTCCAGAGTATTTAGCCTATCACTGTGAGGTGCTGAAGTAAGACTCCACTCACAGAATACCTATTTTTAATTCTAAATGAAAATTAAAATGATAGGTTCATTTTAAACTGTCTGCTTGAAAGACATTTTTAAGCAATAAAGCCAGAAGACAAGTTTAATAGAATATTCAAGGCAAAAGTGTCTTTCTAAATTTGTTTATCAACTCTAAGGATAAATTAATTTATGATGTGATTAAATTAGAACCTGACAGTGACAATAAACCCAGTCCTGCAGAGTATTACACTCACTTGGGAGAAACAGAACTGTAACTAAAACAAAAAACAAAATTAATTTGTATATAATATATCTTTAAAAATAGAGTTTATGTGATGCTGTAGGTAATAAGACAGACTTTTGCTCTTTACCATTCTTCTCTAATCATATGAAATGTGTTCTACTTTAGAACTGGGAAGTCTTAAACAAAATAAGACTTCAATACACTTCACAGCACATGCTTAACTTCCTTGTAAGTTTAAAGTTCACTTTGAAATATTTACTGAGAACAGTGTTACTTGTAAGATGCTAGGAGTAAAGCATCTGAACAGTGTCTTATTTCAGGTATCTGCAGTTCATGACTTACTGATCAGATTTTGAGGTGTCAAAAGCTTTTTTAACAGAAATCCAAACATTTATATATAGATGACTAGTAAGTATATTAGCTAATATCAAAACATGATGATGAAAGTTACCAAAACTACATGATTAACTCATAAGAAAGATAAAAACCATAAGATACTTTTAATTGATTCTGAACAACAAAAAAAAATTTCCTCAGTATAACAACTAGTTTTTGGTTCTATTTGCCGAGATAAACTATAACTCACAATCAGCTTATTTGCTGTAGGGCATTTTTACATATACAATAGTCAAAGCAGCACCAAAAGAGGAGGTGTTTTCTCAGTAAAATACATGCATGAAAAAGAAAAATTGCTCTGTGTTCACATTTAGCATCTTACCTTCTGCAGAAATATGAAGGCCATTTTGTTAGCAATAAAATGATGACATACCTCCTAAACCAGTAAAGTATTATGCTTGCCCTTTACAAAGAAAAACACATATTTTCAGATTTCCATATTTAAGACTGAGGGGGCAAACCAAGACCAAACAGATAAAATAATAAGAGCCTATCTTCAGCAATAACAGGCTGCACCTGAATTGAACACAAAATGGCTGTAGCTTTCTACAGAAAGCAAACTCAGAGCAAGTTAAAAAGACAGCTTTGAAAAACAGTCACCCTATAAGCACATAGATATGCACCAGGAAAGTAAACAGTATCAGAGGTATTGACCAATTTGCTGACTTGTATTCAAATCACAGAATTAACAATTAATTTCACACATACTGTTAAATTCTTTTGTCAGTCTTTATTCCCTTCCTATTACAGAAAGATTAAAAGAGATACTTATTAAAACTGGCTCTAGCTAGACATCCTGTTGCCAGACTCAACAAAGATGCCAAGGACAAAACAAAAAATGCTAACATCTTTGCCTGAGCCCTGACAATTAAGCCATCCGGGAATATATATATATGTGCATATATATAAATATACTGCTATTACATTAGCTGTACCTGCTTGTGCATGCAGTGGGAAAGCCTGACAGCACTTTTAGCTGAAAAAGTGATGCATCCAGGTTCCTTTCAAAAAGGAACTGCATTTAAAATCTAATTATCTAATTTCGATCCTTGTTTGTAACTATGAAGACAGGATGAAGCTCCTACTTAAAGGAAAATCATAACAAATGCCAAACATAGTGTGAAAGCAAACAGTAAACAGCTGTAACAGTTAAGAAACAAGACTTACTGGCTACAACAGTCTCTCAGCTCATACGAATTCCTTGATTCCTGTTGCTGCTATTGGTCTCCCTTATCACATCAAATCTATTACCACATGTGCCACTTTAATCCCTTTCCTCTTAATTATATATTTCCATTCCCTGACAGGTTTTGGGTGAAGCTATCAGGGGTGCTACTTGCAATGTTGGGTAGCTCTTGCATCCCTACAGCCTGCTTCTCACATCAGCTCCACTGCTACTTGCAGCTATTCCTTTGCCTTTTCAGTGGCAGTGAAAACCAGCATTCTCATGTCTACCCGGTTTGAAGCATCTCTTTAGTATTGTTTGCATCTTAGATCAACAACTACTCCTTTTATCTGAAACAGGGGCCTGCCTGAAAAAACATGAAGGGGTTGTAAGGCTTTACTTGACAGCATATATTGACCAGAAATATAATTTGCTCTGATGATATGATTTTTACCAATAGAATTGCTTGCTACTGCTGTGCTTCTTTTTTAAATCCTGGATTCAGCCAGAAACAGAAATGCCTGATTACAGCAAGGGCCAATATTGGGAGCTGATGCTAGAATAGCTAGTAGCAAAGAGTGGAAGTCTAATAAAAAAAGTTGATCTATCACAAAGCTATCTAACTAGATTAACAGCAATTAAAGTGCACTTGTCACAATTAGCCAGTCATACCTGACCTATACTAAGAGAGACTAATAGGGCACACTTAACCTAGATCATTAGTTAATTTTACTTTTTGCTTCAAATTTGGATGGTGAAGGGAGGTTAATTAGGTAGCCAGACATTACTTTGAGTCTCACTGTATCTATGCTACAGCTGGCTTATTAGCAGGAGCTACCACTGCTTCATGTGTCTGCTTCAATTTCTGAGCAGATGCACAGGAAAATAATATTTTGAATTTTCCTGTTGTCATATGCAACACTGAGATGTGACTATAAAATGTACACTGTGCAAAGAGATTGGGAATTGAGAGGTAGCATGCATTCAATGCCATGCAAAGCTGACACAAATACAGGGTATTCAACGTCAATCAGATAAGAGGCTTTAAAAAAGCATGAGAAGAAAAAGGAGTGCCGCAGATAAATACGTTTCTTAAAGGATAGAATATTCATTCCAGAGGACTCTTAAATGCCAACAGTCTTTAAGGTGGGTGAGAGGCTGCACTGTTTCAGAACCTGATTACCAATTTTCCTTTTCATATGGGAAAGCAAAGCAGTGGTTGCCTCAATTCCACAGCTTTTTTCTCAACATTTCCTGAATTCAGAGGGTTTTGCTAAAATACCAATCATCTAGTCATTCTTTATATTTGTCATATATACACTGAGTGTATCATTAAGATAATTTAGGAAGATATACTTATCTGGCACATGACAGTCTACAATAGCAAAAGTAACAGGACTCCATCCTGCATTCTTAAAGAATCTCATTCATTTCTTAATAGCTTGTAGTTTCAACATGGAGATTCCTACATTCATTTGCCATAAGTTTTCAACCTCAGAAATATTGTTTGTGTATCATGTGAAGATTAAAAATAAAAGTAAATATTTCACTTAATTTTGCAGTTCTCACAACTCCTACATTCTGGAAAGAGACTTTAGATTGTTTCCTATTCTTGCTATTACGGCATCCTAATCCCTAATTGAATATGTATCAATGATATAAAAGTTTCTGAATTGAGAGTTGGACTCTTCCACTACAAAAAACCTGTTTTAAAAAATTTTAAATGTAGTCTCTTGCGAGCAATTCTGCATGTCATTGGGAGGCATTACTGATTTTTTTAATTTCATACTGAAAACTATTGCTTCTTCATCATTCACTTGCCTTAGCACTGAATGCCAACATTGAGCTTTAAAAGTTGATTATTTCTGTCAATAAGGCAATTCAAAGCTTGAGTTGGTCTGTTCAGAGTACAATGAAGCAGTTGCAGCACAGACCCAGGTGGTTGTCTTTCGGTAACTTTATCTTACCTGAGTTCTTCACTTATACTGAGAATGTTTGTCTGTGGCTCTAAGCCTCACAGAAAGCTGAAATATACTACAAGGTAATAGAATTTTTAAAAACTATTTTGTAATATCTGTGCATGCCACTTTTTTCATATGTAAATTTTCAAAAACAACAATTCATACCCATAAACCAGCCTGTATATAAAAGCAGTGCCAACAATTTCTGAGGCTGATGAGGCCCATTTGAAAATTTTACTCTGTTATAAAGAATTGGCTGTTACCTTTACAAATTGGTATTTTGTTTATTTTGATTGTATCATACAGTATAAATTCCTTTGACAGATATGCCTAGGATTAGTTTTCAAGGTATTTCAACTAAAATTTTATCTGCACACTTACACAAAAGATTTTTTTTTTTCCTTTTAGAGAGAGGAGTCTAAGAAGAAAGGCAAAAAACCCCAAATGACTTCTATTTTCAGTAATAAACTTGTGCTTTTTTCACAGGTGTTTCTTCATTTTAAGCAGAACTTAAACTCTGTTTCTTGCCTATAAGCATATATGGGTATAATCCTTTGACAAGGATTTTGCGAAGTGACAGTTCAAACTGTCAATCATTTCTTCAGGCCTCATGACTTCATGGTTAAATTTGCTTTTGATACATGTGCAATTAAACATTTCACACTGTTTCAGAACCTTCATCTTACTCCCTTCAAAGTTAATGTACCATCATTGCTGTTTTATACTGCAAAGTGCATTTGAGACAAGAACTATCATTAAGTTAACATGCAATTCAGAGTCCATTCACAAGATGTTGTGTCCTTCAGTTTTGCTGTATTTAATATTTTAGCACAAGGATACATAACTTTGCATTAATCTTTATTAAGCATAACTTGCATTTTTACAGCACTATTCCTGAAATGCTTGGAACAGCAAATGGATCTGCAACATCAACATTGTTAAGAAAGCTTACTGTCTCATCTTGATTTCTTTCTACTTTTATAGGATTAAAATAAAAACAATAGAGACTAAGCAAGGGTATCAGAGCATTTTTCCAGTACTGTGCACAGTAAATGAGACTAGATTCAACTTCATAGATCTGCTAATAATAATGGGAGTTGTAAGCCTAACTCAAAGCTTAAGAAATTGAAATTATAACTGACCTTTTGATTTTACAATTCCAACATTCTCATTTTCCAGATCTCCTAAAATAACCTTGATTATAGTGTTTCATGATACCCCAAAATGATATTAAACTTATTGCCAAAGTTTACAGCACTGCAAAGTACTTATTCAGAATTCTGTGTACAGATATCATAAATTAATTGGGTAGCTTATACTAAATTAAGAGCTTTTAAATAATTGTTTAGATTCTGGAGTTATATATCCTGTGGGATACCATACGGTACACCCTCTCTCTCTGTCTTTAATGTAATAGACTAGAGTGAGGTAAGTAGGTCTGAACACCACAAAATACTATAGAGAAACTCAAAAACACAGCTCTCGATTGTGAATGCTCTTGACTTCAGCGATGCATGGTTTCTGCTGCTAATTGATCCTGCATAATAGCAAGCTGAGGAAGTCCATTTTTTTCAATATATCGTGGATTATACTTCTATTTCTCTCAGACTGAACACTAGTAACTGATCTATTTGAATAACATGAAAGCCATAAAACTAAATCCTGAGAAATCTTTTTCTAGTTCACTTACAATGTACATACTTTTCTGACTGGTGGACTCAAAAAGACATGCAATCTTAGCCTATGGGTCCTATTCTGCAGCCCATAAGCTTCATTGCTGTGTCCTATTTCAACAAGAGTATAACAAACAAAGTCACTTAAGCATTTGCTGGTGGCCTCAACTCTGAGTTTCTTTGTCAAAGTCAACTAATTATATTCTTCAGACATTTCTTTATTTAGAAGATATACAAGTGTGTCTACACTATTACTTACAAAAGTCATTGCATGTGGATATAACAAACCAAGAAGACATTTTCATTTCTCTTAGAATCATGAAGGTCACTGTATAGTCAGATTCACGGAGCTAGAGATTATAACTTTGTGATTTTTCAGCTTATTGTTACTATATCTTTTCTTTTTAATTATTTACCAGATGAACTTTGGGACACATTAGAATTCATACACTGCAACCCTGTCTGCACATGGCATACTTAATACTGTTATTCCTCCAAATTCTTTTTACATCAGGTCTGTAAGCATCCTATTCATGTCAAAGGGAATTTTCTTTTTATTTAAGACATACTGCAAAACAAATATTTTACATTATAAACAAGGTTTCCATCCAGTGCTAATATACTGTTGGGGTTTTGTTGGGGTTTTTTTAATGGTTTAAAGGATTAAAAAAACATTCTACAAGCAAGAACCAGAGGCATGCACAAGACCCTGGAAACCAGATGAAGTAATGAATTTGCAGCTGGCTAAGCTATTCATCTGGAAGCTCAGTCCAGCTGCAGTTGCTATTTTTTTCTTATTTATGTGTGTTTGGCCACAGAGTGCAACAAAGAGTCCTTGATACTGGAAGAAAAGCCACAGAATTTGATTATGTTTTTTTAAATATACAGATTTTCTATAGAAAGAGTCGGAAGTAACTCTTGCTCTGTAGACTTTCTCTGTAGTGTATGTGTGTGCATGTGCTACATACAAAACGTTAAGATAAATTAATATTTAACAATTAAAATCACAAAAAGTTAGGCAAAGCAAAAAATCAGTATTTTGAAGCTGGCCCATTTTTAGACAGTACCTGTTTCTGAGGATGCAGCTAAGGGCATGGACATGAGAATGGAAAATACATAGACTTATTGTTCTAACAAGTCATCTCATTTTCTAGAAAGATTATTGTCCATCCAGTAGCTCAAAATTTAGTTTTGGAAGAATGTTCACAGTTAGAGTAATGAAGAATTATTTTTTATTAGGCTGGTGCTAAGTACATTGCAAAAAGCTTTTATAAAGTTTTATCCATACAAATCAACGTATTACCATGTAAAGTGTATGTTCCTTATCATTTATTTAAAAACTACTGCTTTTTTTCTCTCTGTAGCCATGAAGTCTCTTGGGATATAATGATTTAAAATGAAGCAAACTTCAGATGGACAGAATATACAAGGATTTTTAGAAACTCCTCAAACCCACTTAATATAGTTTTTAAAAACATAATAATGACAGAATAATGTCCATACTAAAACAGGATTTGTTGTGAAAAAAAGTTTTGGAAATGTCGTACACAGCTAGTCTGATCTTGTTACCTTTGAAGATGGGAGTCAGAAAGGCAATATAAGAAAGTAGTAAATACAGTAAGTTACATCAAAAAAGGTTGCAATTACAGAGAAAGGTTTGTTCTCTATCTTAATCTGCTCATATATTTTAAGCAAAATCACTGGCAAATGTCTATTTACTTGTATACAAGCACATGAATTGTTATGATCTCTTAATTACCATAATGTTTTTTCTGGTAATTTACACTCCTTTATTAACATAAACTACATGTTTCCTGTGGAAAAACAGATACAGATTTCTGTGATGTAAACACATATCCAAGTTCAATATAGTTGCCCCAGTACAAAATCAAATATCCATTACAAAGGTCATTCTCTAATTGCCAACAAAATCTTATACATAATAACTATGGAATGCACAATATTGTGGTGTGTTACAGAAAACCTTCAAAACATTAACTGGAAATATTTTCAAAATGTACTGATTGACATTATAGTTTGAATTTTTCTGTCTGTACAATGCTGACCATTCTAGTAGTTCGTTTAGTCCTTTTTAAAGATATTTTTTATCCATAAGTACATTACAATTGAAAAGCATATGTCTCAGTAGTGCCATCTGTTAGAATAATGATCCTGGAAACATTAGGAAGCTGGGAATTGTCCCCTCCTGGTGGTTGAAATGTCAGTTTGTAACCTTGTGGACTCATGTTACATTTAGAGCCATGACATTTTTACATCTAAGCAAGCTGTCACTGGACTGATTCTTTCCTCTTACACTGGATGGGTGTAACTTGAGATGAAATCCTACATCCAGTGAAAGAGGAAAGGAGCACTCTAAAAGGAGTTTAGTTCTTGTTTGGGGTGTTTTGGGTTTTTTTTGTAATTGCAGCTGTGTAAATCCACTCCAGTTTGAAGTGTCAGAGTTAGCCCTGGGAGAGAAGGATTAATGGGCAGAGGGCAGGTGAAGCAGTCAAAGGTGCATAATAAGTTCGCGTATCACATGGTTGCACCATTTATCACATAGCTCTATTTCACCACATTTATCACATATGTGATTGTATGTACGTAATGCCCATGGTCACATGGACTGTGGTCCAATGCTGTGGTCACCGAAATCAGTGACAAATTGTGTAGATCAGACTTCATGTTTCTCATTAAAAATTGTTTAAAAAGTTTTCAAGGCATTCAGAATAAACAGCAGTAAACGATTTGTTCACTTTGGCTTCATCAAACAGTAAGGCTCAGACATTAAACCTAAATAACCACTGTGGCAAAAGCAGAAATTTTATAATAAAATAAAATTCACCCATTTATACTATGATGGAATTAAAGAAAGGCAAAAGATCTTTTCTGGCCTACTAATCAATTTTCCACTGTTTTTCCTATCCCTGTACAGACTGGATTTTAGGGATACCACACAAAGTACTGATTGAGGTTACTGGGCTAACCTGTAGATTTTTATATCCACTTATATAATAAAGTTTTCTCTGTATTAGTGTGGTAATCTGTTATGCAACTGCTGAGAAATCAGTTTATAGTTTTGAAGATATGTTTATTGGTGTTAAAGAAAGACTCTGCAATTAGTTAAAATGTTGAATGTGGAAGACGGTATTTCCCTGGAGAAGGAAGATCAAAGGGCTGTAACATAAGCAAGAATTTTGATCAAACCTTAGAATTGTTTGATATTTTAAATAAACAAATATTGACTCCTTGATTAGGTAATGCTACAGTCCTTTGTGATGCAAGCTTGGAGAGCTCTTTGCTCATGCTAGCTATGTAAAACCTGCCCCTTCCAGTCCTCGCTTGATATTCTGTATGACCTCCATTATCTTCAAGGGGAATCTTGAGATTCAGATTGATGAAATTCTTGCCTGTTTTTCTTTCCTCTTTTTCTTTACATAAATCCAGAAGCCTACATAAACTGACTGCAGAGGAACTACAGCCAGATCAGGACACTAAGGAGAAAAGATTTCAGCTGGCAGTAGCTGTCATCACTGCAGACTGACAATAGGGGAAGTTGTTGGACAGAAGATTGTTTTTCACTGATGTATAAAAACTGAATACAGCTGATATAAGCCTCCCAAAGTGTATCTGAGGTTATTTTATTGCTCTTATTATATTCGTTTCCCCAAAGCAAAATGTTGATATAACTCGTTTAGGAATTCTCATTTATTCAGAAATTCTTTTCCAGTGCATTCAGCAAGTGCCATTGCAAGGATGGTGGAAGTTGTAATATATTGTAATACTGGTGGAATTTTCCCCTCCAAATATAAGGAGGGAACTAAAATTACAGTAGAAAAGACAAAGTATCACGGCATGATAAATGTCGTCCTGTCTAACATCCTCTGCTGTGCAGGAATGTATTTATTTTTTCAATAAATACAATTGCAGAACAGTTTTCCTTCTATGAAGCTGTCCCTCGACTCTCTCTTATAATGCAGGAAACACTGGGAGATGTCAGAGGGCCAGATTTTTCAGTGAGCATGATTATAAAATATTTCTCTATCTCCTCATTAGCTTCCTGAGATGTTGTGGGGTTTTTTTCTTAACTGTGACTGTCTTGAGTTTTTTCTTACTTTTTGGGCAATTAGTGAGAGAATTCTAACAGTGACATTGTCCCTTTCTTTCCTTCAGTCTGTATTAGACTAAAAGAAGGTTTCTTTTATTCTCTGACTAGAGTGTCTGAAAGAATATAGTCTTTCATGGAGCACCTTCTTGTCTTTTTCTGTTTCAAAGCTGCAGTAAAGTAGAAGCTTAGCAAGCCTACTGACTCAGAGGCTATTCCTGTTAACTGTCTAGGGGGTTTTGTTTGCTTGTTTTGAGCTCAAAGGGGCACTAGACGAGAAAGTAGAGAGCAGAGGCTTTAAATCCTACTAAGGGAATGTGGTACAGCTATATTGCTGCTTCACCTGATGTCATGCTGAAATGCTGCAGGGGAAGAGGAAGTTCTTTACCAAGCTCCCCTTCCTGCTTATATTTCACTCAAGTCTAAATCATTAATTATGTCTTGCATGAGCATGAGCATCTCTTATTCACAGTGAACAGAAAGCAGAAGACTTATCCCATCCTTGGGTGAAAGCAAAGAACTCTATCCAAAACAAACAATACAAAAGGGCAAGAACTTTCCATACAAAGCAGCTCTGGGATCTGCAAGCTGTTCCATAATATGCTGTTGCTGAATAGTGACTTGTGTGTCTGTTAGGTAAATATCATGCTGTCATTCTGATAAAAACAGTTACAACAAGAACATTTACATTTATTTTGGGGAAATACTGTTCCAGTTTATGTGGCACTGCAAGACTTACTTGTTTTCATTTTACCAGAAGACCACTGAGAATGGGAAAAATATGAAGATGAAATGTTGGTAATCTAAGTTTGGTCAGTTAATATGAACCCTTCAAAGATGAGGGATAACTCAAGTTTACTCTGCTTATCTAAGTCAGAATATGTTATTTATTTGTAAAAACAAAATATAAAATATGAACTCACAAGCAGTTTCCTTGCAATCAAGTCAAAAACAGGGCTTTTAAAACTCCTGTGAATAGAAAAATTATTGTCTACTGGCCTGGCATATGAAGGAAGTTGACTTTTCTCAGCAGGAGATACAGTTTATAAGAAACAGTTCCAGGTTCATTTTTTAAGGAAGCCATTTATGTTTCTTTATATCCTAGCTTTTCTACACTTAGCTGTAATGTCAATGGTATAACAGTATCCTTATGAGAAGACAACTGACATACTTAATGGCTACAGATTTTGATGCCAGGTTGTGCTGCATATTATAATAATAGCTTCTTTTTCTTTTGACACCTTCTCAAACAGGATGCCACGAAGGCAGTAACTTTGTCTGCAAGAATCTTAAAAGCAAGAGCACTATATTTTCCTTATAGAGGTGGATGGAATTTTGGATGCTTTGTGTTTGAGCAGCAACAGATGAACAATCCTTTGAGGTACTATTATGCAGTAATTCACCATGGGATTATAACTCTCATGTTGTTATAAACCTCACTGGACCACCAGGAGGAAGGAGCAAATCCACAGCCAGCAGGTTTTTAAGCATATACTTCTACTGAGGAAGAGAGACCCAAGTGTGTTATCTAAGACTGCCCCAGGACCTTTGAGTTCTTTCAGTGACTTCTAACAGGAACCGTTTTAAAGTTTAACACTTAAAATTACAAAGCCAATATTCTCCAAGATTTTAATTCAAACTAGCGAACAGCTTCAAGGCCATTCATCTTTTCAGGCAAACACAGATTATGTGTTTAACATACAAATTACATCAAAAATGCCAACTCATGGTCTGCAAGAGAAATGTACATATATATTTTATTACATACTTATTAAAAAGACATAAGGCCAAAAGTAACCAAACATCTTCTAAAAGCAATTTGATAAGTGGTGAGGCATGTTAATGTTTACTGCTGAAATGACCAATAATTATTGTGATGAGTATGAAAGCTTGCATTATATTCTGTCTACCTTTTTCTTTCACTGTTTCATTATGGCCATATTTGGTACATATTCTTCCATTATGTTTCCTATTGCTATATTGGTCAGAAGAGAAACACTTCTTAAAATTCTGTCATTCCTTCATTGCCGTAAGCATGTTCAGCAGATATAGTTGAAGACACAAACTTCTTGTCCCCATGCCTTTTATCATATCTTTCTTCTAAATTTGGGATGGAAGTATAATGAAAAAGAAATCTAACTACATCCATTAATATCTTAGCATTATAGATATCAGGAGTACACTAAAATGCCTAGGGAAACAAGAATGGAATTGTAATATTTATTCTGCTTCTGGTTTTACCTGACATTGAGTGATCATATCATACTATGTCATATATGTAATAGTTTAACTTTGGCTATGGATATTATTAATCTCTTCTTAATATTAAAAAAAAACCAACAGAACAACAACCAACACACAACACACAAGTATACTGACTGCATACTATATTATGTAGCCTGTTCCAGAACTCCATCAAAACAAATGCACAATAATGAATACAAGAAATCGCATAACCAGGTTCCTAGGATAAATAATTCAAGGATTAAAATTGTCACAGTAGACAAGAAGAAAGAATCACTACCACGACACTACTTATTTTCTTTTAGTCAATTCCTCTTTACTCAAACTTCAGGGCAACGACAGGCTCATTCACGAATTAAAAAAACCCAAACCCAAACCTGCTCTCTAAACCTCTAGTGTTGAAGGCATTTCTTCTTATACATAGTTACCAGCTACCAATGTCTGAAATGAACAAAATGCACAGGCAATGGAAGAAGCATGTCCAGAAAAAAATTAAAAACTTACCAACTAGGATATGTAAGACAAAATGTAGACGTTTTTCTCACCACAGCAGTGTTTTCAAGCTCAGCTGCACAACACACTTCATTTCTTAGGCTGGAGAAAATTTGAGTCATTTTCAGAAATTCAGTCCAAGTTTCTTAGCATAAAGGAAGGCAGGTTTTTATCCCAATCATTTTGAACAAAACAGTCTAGCTAGAGAGTTTCACTCCTAAAAACCAACTGTTTCATAGACATATGGAATATCTTTTCTCACAGATTCAGAAATTCTGATATACTGTGACCACCCATGCTAGATATAACAGGGAGGCCAGCAGTGTAGATATTCATCTCACAGAATATGAAACAATATTAACCTTCCTTAAATATTCAACATAAGGTCAATATGCCCAAAATCTTTGGACTTGGGAATGACAGATCCATTCAAACTAGTAACTTTGAAAAGTTAAGCATTCAGGAAGGAATTTTAATCTCTGGAAACACAGAACACAATATAGATATACATATTTTTTTCATTTAAGACAGATCTGGATGACAATTTAAAAAATTAGTGTTACATCTAAATGCAGAATTACCTGAATATTGATAGTACATCTAACTGCTGAACCTGACCTCTGCTTTACAAAGAATTCAAAGACATTTTCCTGAACTCAGATTTTAAAATTATCTTTAGAAGATGGTACGTTCTCTGAGAGAAGGCATGTAATTTCAAAAGAAAAACAGGTTTAAGAGAGCCACTCACCCTAATATAAATATTTTTACCCACAGCACTTGATACCAGGAAGTTAGAAGATGCATCAGTTTGGCATCATGGTTGAAATTCTGGCTTCAACTTGCCTTTTCTGTAGCCCTGATCTTTACAAATCAAACTGAGATAACACCTTCTTTTGTCTGTCTTATCCTGTTAATGACCTTTTCAAAACAGTGACTGTGTCACATACATCTACAACACATCTACAAGTGAGTTTCTACTCTCTGGATTATCTGTAGATGACCTACATGATAAAATAAGTAATAATAATGAGATCCCATCCTGGCGACACATAATCTGAGAGAACTAAAACTTTCAGGACACTGCACACTGTGAAGTACAAGAAATGTATTACAAACTCTTACTTCAAAAAAAATCTTATGTTTGTAATACAGAAAAGCAATTTTTCTTTACTTTCTTTTTCACACCAACAATTACTTTTAGCCAAATGCGGGAAGCCCTAAGATTCCCATTTCCTTCAGTGAATTTTAAAATAGGCTCATTATTTGACTGAATAAAGTCAAAACGATTGTTCACAGCAGGAGAATTACTTGCACAGGTTCTAATCCACTATGCCAGGACCTTAATTTACCCTGCCATTTCACAACTGTGCTCATATAACCTGAACAAAGAACAACAGAATGGGCACAAGTCTTGCAAGTCATCTTCTGCTATTTCCTCATAATTACTATATGACTTGTACTTTGTCTCTCTTTCTACATAGCTTTCAGAGACTTCAAAGAAGAAAAAAAGAAGAAAAATATTGTCCATGTTAAAATTTGAAGGTGGAAAGCATCAAGAGATTTCCTGCATTCTTTTTTTTTTTTATTTTTTTCTTTGGCTAGCAACCCTAGAAAGGAGTTGAAAGGTCTAATTATAATTCTTCACACAATATCAACATGAATTTTCATTCTTTAAAATAACCAGCTCACAATAAAGTGTTGTTATACTTCTGATTTGCAGAATTACAGCATATTCACAGCTGTATATTAACCAATGTATGTGATTGGTGTTGGGGAATACAGGCTTCAATAAAATGTGCTGTACAATATATTTTTCGTTGCAATTTGAAGGCAGCAAAAAGAATTAATTTGAAATTTTGTCATTGAATATATGATCATTTACTTATGTGAGAATATGGCCAAATAATGTCAGGACCCTAGCAATTTCAGCTTTTTTACATTAATTATTATTACCAAAGGATATGAAAAAAATAATGGGCATCAATAACATTTGGAAAACATGAAGGAACTTCTTAAATTTTGCCTGAACCACTTATTATCTAACATACTGAATATTTGCTGTAGTGACCCTTTTTCTTTTCTCCTTTTTTTATGCAAACACAGTTCTATTTGACAGAAATGCTATGGGAAGCTTGAAGAAATAAAGGAAAAGGAGGAAAAAAGTTACAAAATTACATGATTCTCCTCTATTCTCAATATTCTAAAACATGTTGTGCTCTTACGCTTGAAAGTACTGGATGAGGTCTTACTGATGAAACATTACTGGAAATTAATTTTCTTTACTTTGTATTATTACTATGTGTTGGCTATATTTGGGTGACGAGTTTGGCTGCTTCTCCTATTAAGACTAAGAAAGTTTTCTGCTGACAGTTAGGACTATTGGGTCCAGAAAAAATTGAAAAATATACTTGGGTTTTTATACTTCACACCTAAGCAGCACCCAGAGAAAAACACATTGTTCAAAAACATACCAGAATATGTCCGTGTCTTCAGATAGTATACACTAATTCATAGGGAAAGGTCACTCTATCAGAGTGTTATATTTGTTGTGTAATTAACTGGGTGACATCACTTTTTCATAACCATTTTCAGGAATAGAACTTATTGTCATGAAGTTAATGAAGATATCATCATCTTTTCCATTCCTCTTGCAGTTTTATTAGGCAAGTTAGTCATTACGATTATGATTTTCCATGAGAAACTGAGGAATTTATTTTAGCATAAGTTATCAAAGGTGATTTTGTGTCATAATGGCATGTTTTAATTCAGTTATTTAACTTCCTGCAAGACAGTTGTTTTATGGCAGAACCAACTGTGGTGTCTCATGACAAATGCAGACATGATCTTGAAGCATGCTGAAGTTTTGGACCACAGAGCAAGAAATCCATGTATAAATACATTTTTAGCTATTTGTCAAGAAAGTGTACAATAGGATGTCTGTTATTGCTCCTTGTCACCCACACCATTGTTATCTATATTTGCCAGTGTGTGGCAAGGTGTGACTGTCACCTTGACATCTTTGATGTGAAAGAAAACACTTATAAGATAATGACTTTGTCCAGTTCTCATGTGTTGGGCTTGATTCGTATTTCCTTTTGCAATACTCAAAATGACTTCTTAATTCACTGATACAATATTTCAATTTTGAGAAGGGGTATCATGGTCTTGCCTTGGCCAAAAGCTGGATACAACGCAAAAAAGGGCTGAATGTGGTAAGCCATTACTGACATGACAATGCAACTAGAACTGACAGTAGTGGGCCTTCATACAGACCGTGGATAAGCAATAGAAAGGAGAACAACACCTGAAAGAGCTGGGAAGGCATACAGTGATATCATCACAGATGGGATGGCATCCTGTATGAACTATTGGCATTAGAGAAGCAGACTGGGGGGACATTGTGACACTGATGTCCAAGTCTGCATAGGAGCAAAGCACTCTGCTTGAAGTGGAACCCAGCCACCACCCCCAAGCTTGGCTCTGAAACTCATTGGAGGAGCATCACCTTCTCCAGAGCTTGACTGTCCTGACTTGTGGGATCAGTAACTGGGGTGAACCTCAGGGGACAGTGTGTGTATGCATGTGTGTATATGATGTGAAAACCTTTCCTTGGCATCACCTATCCCTCACTTGTTTCACTTAAGCTGAACATAGCAGTGTGACATTGTTTGATGTTCCTTTCCCTACCATGATAGAGCTACATGTTGTTTCTTTTCTAAGGCAAATAACTTTTTTTTTTATGGAACTTTCACAAGAAACTGCAATGCTCACATAACTCAAGCAAAACTACCTGAAAGTGATAGTTATGTACTTTACAAGTGACAACCATTTAGAACCTGTCAGTCAGGAAGAAAATTATTGCTCTTTGTGCATAAAATTGCAATTAAATTGTGCTTCTTGTGTTTCAGTTAAAAGACAACCATCTCTAGGCCACAACTTAAAGCATCAGAGAATAGACAGATTTCCAGGGATAAATTCAGATTTCAGTTACATCACTGCAAATTGAGAGAAAGTATATTAAACTGAAAAACTTTAAAATGAAATTACAGTAACAATGAAACCAAAATTTGGTCCCTTCCTGCTCATTTCTATCAGTATTTGTTCCATATTTAGCTACTGTTTACTGCTTTTCATTAAGCAAAAAGGAAACCGTGTCCAGAAGAAATGTTTTCTTTTGCCATAGGAGTTTTACTATCATCTGAAATTAAAAAATAGATAGGCTAATGAATGGGCTTCATGACATAGTTTTCCTAACTACATATCTCTGTTTTATATGTACTCCATAAACCAAAAATGAAATAAAATCTGTTTAAATTATAGAAAAGGTGACTAAAATTATATCTGAATTGTTAAAGATGTTTTTTCACAGACTGAGCAATTAGAAAAATTTCATAGCTTTCAAACCTCATACAATACCACTAAGTGATAGAGCATGAATAAGGAACAAGAGGTTTGTTCTTATTATAAGATGTTTGAAGAAAGATTAGGGGTTGAACTTTCAAACTGGAATGAGAGAGACATCCTTTGCTAATGAGAGCTGATATACTGCACCAACAAATAGCTGTCTAGAAAACAAGGTAAAATGTGTCTCTATTTTTGTTGCTCTCATATGTTGAAAATGCTAGTATATGGTAGGTTAAGACATTTCAGGTGTCATTCAGGACATATTAGTAAGATATTATATTCAGGACCCTAGAATATATTAACAAAGCAATTGCTCTCATCTGGAAAACTGAGTAGGAAAATTAAATAAGTTATAGTACTGGTCATGCACTGAAATACTGCTGAAGGGACATGTTTGCTTTTCAGCGTGCATTATCATATATCCCTTGTGCAGCCTGATACTTCTGAAATGCCATATTATTTCCAGCTCTACCTTATCAAGCACAGGAGCTCAAAGTAAAGCAGCCCACAGAATATCTTATAAGTCACTGTCCTCCAAAATACACCTAAACTCTGGACGTCTCATCCTCCAAGAAACAGGAACTAAAGATGCCCAAAAAAGAAAAGCATTTCATTGTTTTATATTAAAAACCCTGCTTTTCTTAAATCTTTCTCCTCCTTACTCCTCTGCACTGAAGTATCTTTGAAATAAGCTTCTTTTCCATTTCAGATATTCTTAATTGTATTTTTGAGATATCAGCTTCAAATATTGAAAATTCAACTTGTGTTCTGTTGTACATCAATTTTTATGATTTCGATTGATTTTTTTAAATTGATAAAATTGATTTATTTTTTCCATTGACTCTTTCTAGAAACCCACACTGAACTTTCTAGTGAGGGAGAAAATTTATACATCCAATTCTCTTTAGGTCATATCATCACTGATAGACTAGATAGACTAATTTAAAATTAGAAAAGCTTTGTACTGTTGGAACTAGAGTAATTTTGGTACCAAAGCTAGATCAGCACTATTTTACTTACAGTCTAAAATGAGCAGACATTCATAATTAGAAAGACCTCACAGTCAACAAAACAGGGCTGAAGGGAGCCCACCTCAAGCAAAGTTACAAAAATAAGGAAATGTCTGCAGGACTGTATTATGGGGAAGGCTCTCAAACCTCTTCTGGAAAGTCAGCATAACTAGGTGCCTCTCTGAAATGCCTGTACACTAATGTACACACCTTGGGGAATAAACAGGAGGAATTAGAGGTCCACGTGCAGTTGCAGGGATGTGATCTCACTGGGATCACAGAGATGTGGTGGGACAGCTCACATGACTGGAGTGCTGCAGTAGATGTTCTTTAGGAAGGACAAGCTGGGAAAATGAGGATGGAAAGCTGCCCTTGGTATGACAAAGCAGTGGGAATCCATGGAGCTCTGCCTGGGGATGAGTGATAAGCCAGCTGAAAGCTTATGGGTAAAGATTAGAAGGCAAACCAATGTGGATGATGTTGTGGTGCGTGTCTGTTAGAAGATGCCTGATCAGGAAGAAGTTGTCAATGAGGCCTTCTTCAGACAACAGGAAGAAGCTCCATTTTCACAGGCCATCATTGTCCTCTGGGACTTTAACTGCCCCAATACCTGCTTGAAGGGCAACACAGCAGGGTCCAGGCAAACCAGGCAGTTCCTGAAGTGCATTGATGACAACTTCCTGCCACAGGTGATGAGCTGATGAGAGGAGGTGCCCTGCTGGACCTCATATTTAAAAACAAGGAAGAACTGGGCAGGCATGTGAAGGTTGGGAGCCTTGCCTGCAATGACCATGAGATGATGGAGCTCAGGATCATGAGAGGAGGCAACAAGACAAACTTCAAGATCACAACCGTGGACATCAGGAGCAGACTTTGGTCTTTTCAGGGATCTGCTCGGAAAATCCCTTAGAGTTGGTCATGGAGAGAAGAGGAGTCCAGGAGAGCTGGTTGATTTTCAAGGATCACCTCTTTCAAGCTCAAGAATATTCCATCCCTGTGGACAGAGAAAAATCAAACAAAGGAATCCTGCATGGATGAACAAGATGGTCCTGACAAAACTTAGACATAAAAAATAGGCATACAAGTGCTGAAAGCAGGGTCAGGTCACCCAGGAACAATATAGAGACTATTTAAGCATACAGAGGTCAGTTAGGAAAGCCAAAGCCCATCTGGAGTTGAATCTAGTGAAGGATGTGAAGGGCAACAAGAGCAGCTCTACAGGCATACCAGCAGAAAAACCAAGTATAGCAACTGGGACAGTTTGTTAACAGGAACACTTAAAGAAATTGGACATAATTCCATGGGACCTGATGTGATGCACTGACAAGTGCTGATGGAGCTTGCCAATGTCACTGTGAGGCAACTCTCAATAATGTTTCATAGGTCATGGCAATCAGGGTAAGTTCCTGAGGATTGGAAGAAAGAAAACATCACTCCTATTTTCAGGATGGCAGCAAGGAGTATCCAAAGAACCACAGTCCAGCCAGCTTCCCTTTGATCACTGAGAACATGATAGATTCAGGAGGGATCCTATCAGTGTGTACCTGATAGGAGTGAGTAAAGAAGATAGAGCCAGACTCTTCCCAGTGGTGCCCAGTGAAAGAATAGAAGCAACGAACACAAACTGAAACACAGAAAATTCTATTTAAACATAAGAAAAAAACTCCTTTTTTTTTTTTTTTTTTTTCCTTTTCTCTTTTCTTTTGTTCCCTGTAAGGGTGATTGAACTCTGGAACAAGTTGCCCAGAGATGACGTGGAGTCTCCATCATTGGAGATATTCAAAACTTGACTGGACATGACCCTGAGCAATCTGCTGTAGTTGATCCTGCTTTGAACACGGGGGTTGGACAAGATGATCTCCAGAGGTCCCTGCCAATTTCAACAATTCTCTGGTTCTGTGACACCATTATGACTACGGGCAAAGGACTAGAAAGGGTATCATACAGCTTACAAAATACCAGTTTAAAACAGAGGAAAATTATTAGTAAAATACTATCACAATCAGTGCTGGAACAACCAGTCAGCTATCAGAATGAACATGAAATACACTGATTTATTTTGCTAATGACAAAACTGAAGATGACAAATATAATCCCAACAGTTTGTTGAATCAAGTTCACAGACAGACAATGGACATTCAGCAAAGGAAGATTGAAACAGTAAGAGTTACTTTAATCTGCTAAAGCTGTAGGGTCTGCAACTATTGTGCTACACTATTTCTTAATGTAGACATAGCCTGTGATGAAAGGGAACACAGCACCAGTTGACCCAGGAGACACAGGAGTCAATGTCTTGGTTTGATTCCAACAGAACTGTTATCTACAAAGGATCTCAGACCTTACTTTGCCTATAAAACTTTTTTTACCTGTAAAACCTATGTTTTATAAAGCTCATGGAATGAGGATGTTGTGAATTATAGCCTATGCAAATCATATTATTGATAAAAAGCTGTTATAAAAACAGACAAGATGTACACGAGGAGCATCTAGGCTTATAGTAGGACTCAGGGATTTTAGCTATTTGAAAACAGATAAGAAATAGATATAAAAATTAAAACATGCATAGAAATAACAGATTTGTGAAGAAGAAAGAGTGGTATCTACACAGCTATTTAATCTATTAATATAATCTGAATAAGAAGCAATGGATACAAGTAAAAAGGACTGGGCAATAATGGAGTGGATAGTGAGAAGAATCTCTTATACAAAGAGTACTTTGTATAAGATGTAAAGGTACAATAGGGTAAGTCTGAAAAGCTCTTTGGAGATGTACTTGAAGTATATCTTCAATAGTTCTGAAAATTCTAAATTTCTGTAACACAACTGTTAACAATGTTCTTTGCAGTTTTCTCACCTACATAAAAAGTTCCAGTGTAAAGAACCTTAAATAAACAAGCAATTGATGAAACATATCACAATCACTTATTTGCTTGTGCTCCAACTTAAATTCAGTTCAGTTAAATTATTAGTTATACTTAGTATAGTATTTATACTTAAATATGGTGAATTATTTACTCCATAATTGCGTTAAAATACAGATTTTTCCCCCTTACGTTACCTGCCATCAGGGTCATCGGGGTTTCTAGCAACCACCCTGAACAACAAGGAAAGCATCCACTAGCAAAATAGCCAATTAATATTCTGAGAATTCCAGAGGGAGTTTAAAGCTTGATCATTATAAATTTGAAGTGGCATGTTCAGTTTAGACAGATTAATTAAAATATCCAGGTACGTGTTGTTATCATACTGAATTTACATCTTTTCATACTAAGGTTGCATTAGTTTGATAAAATGATGTATTAATCCCAAGAGGTGCTAATTAGGTGTGAATAAATGCCACAATGAACTTTTCAGAGAAGCTCAATAGGACACTTTAAATAGAAATATCGTCAGTCAGTGTCAACAAAAATATTGTCTCTTACTAATAAACACAGGAAAACCCCAATTCTCTTTTCAGACAGGCATAGGATAATGACTTCAAAAAACAAGGACCAATCAGTTTCTTGTAGTGTGTTGATTACTTACTTTTGTATATTTAGCAAAAAGAGTTATTTCTTCAAGCTACAATAATCATGATATCAGGCTACAGGTATCATTATAGCTGATGGCACACGTATCTGGTCAGTCACCCTAAGAGCCTAGTATTTACCTTGCAAAATTACTAGTTTTGCAGAAAATATTCCCCAAAAAATGAGGTCATTTTAGATATATCCTTTTAGTAAAGCTCTTTTTAAAGTATTCTTTTTTAAGCAGTAAGAGAAAACAATTTCTTTCAGGTACATCAGATATCTACAAAGTGGAAATCTACGTTGCGTTTATGTACTGAATTGCACCTAATTCTAATACAAATTTCTGTAGCTTCAGTTAGACGTGTAAAAGACTACATGAGCTACATCATCAAAAGAAATCCCATGAAATGCCATGAAAACCATCTGTAAGAACTGGCACCTTACATTGTAAGTGATCCCCTCTCTGAGGCTATATAACAATTTCAGTATCTGGCACTCTACTAGAAAATGTCCATCAAATATAATATAGACATTCACACACAATATATATTTTACATTCAGGATGAGTTTTGTGCTCATGAAAATAAAGGACTGACAACATTATTTAGAGCCAAGCATAATGCAGACAGGCACTGTGCAAACTTTGCCACGCAACTTCGCCAGTGAGCAACAGTCTTGACCTGCAGCCCTTCTGCTATTCCAGTTCTTGGTCTGTCTTGACTAGAGACTGTGAAGTGCATTGCACTGAGCTGAACTGTGACGTGAACAAATATCCACTGGGCACAGTGATGTGCTTTCAGCATGTGAAATATTATTTGTGGTATAGTAATGGTTAGAGCTATGAGAGTCTGTAAAATCCCATTTGGCAAGCCAGCTCTTTTACCATCTTCTTTAATTAATTTGTTTTAAAAAATTCTCTGAAAATTCCTGCCTAAAAGGAGGTTAGTTAAAGGTACTATTTAACACTACACTTTGTTTACAAATGCCTGTTTGTACTCTACTGCTGAAACCAGCTGATGTTCCCATTTATGAGCTCCCCTGAGAGGCACGTACATTAACGGAAAGCTGATTTGTGGATCTTTTATTGGAGAAGACTGGATGAAGCAGAGTAGCTCAACATACAGATTTCATTAGACCACAGATGTTCTGGACAGACCTGTCATTTCAAAATTTGTTTGCTTGGCTGCTTCCACTTTGACGGTTCTCTGAGAGGCTCCCTCTCCAGAGCCACCTAGAAACAGTGCAGGAATAAGAGCATTTTTAAAATGACAGGTCTAAGGAATCACAGTGCTCTGAATTAATGTTTGTATTTTTAAGACTCAACGTAGCAAAGGGCTTTCTCATCTAGTTTCCTTCCACTGAAATCCCCCCACTCCAAAAGTCTAGGTCAAGAATAAGCAGGCCTCTTTAGGCAGAATTAATATGAGTCTTCAGGATGCAGATGCAATGTGACAGAAGGGAAATCCAGATTCAAGCTATTGTATCAATACTTCGAGTTCAAGCAAAATTTTAAAGTACCACTTATTTCACATATGTTAAGTAACAGAAGCTCCTTTTTCATCCCTATAGACTTCAAACACTCCAGACATACTGTTATGTCCAAAGTGGTATTCAGTTACCCAGTCTGGCAACTCACATGAATGTCTAAATCCCAGGGTTTTTTCAAAAAATGTCTAGAAATTATATGGCAAGGAATTATCTCATTAATTTTCTGGTACATCTCCATCACCTTCAATCACCTTTTTTTAAACCACCATACAGAAAGAATTTCCACTGATGAAAAATTAGGAACATGATCCAAAATAAAATGGGAGAGACTCCTGAAAGACTTCAGTGGACCTTTGAAGAAACCAATCACTGTGCATGAAGTAAAACATAGACCTGGAAAGAAAATATACAACTAAACATATCTCCATTAGAAAATGTTACTTATTACATCAAAAACACTTTTGTGGAATAGAATTGACCTGACAAAATTTTCAGAAGAAACTAGAAAAGCTCTAAAATGAATGGCTTTTCACAATTCTTAATATTTGACATGGGAAAGCAATTCTGTTTTATCAATAGCACTGATAATTTCATGAAGCGATTGAAATTATGCAATCTTACGAAAGTATTTATTACAGTTTTTAAAATAAGTCATATTACCCTCGCAACGATGGTGTGTCTTCATTTCTATTTCCCCAATTTTACAAAAAAACCCATCTCTAGTTGTGTTCATAACACTTTAATCAATGAGAGCCTAGAGTGCCCAACGTAAATCATATGCTTTGCTTCATTGCTAAGACTACAGACTTGAATAGATAATAATGAAAGTAAAGACAGCTTTTAATGCTGGTAGCTCTTGGCCTTCACACTTTGAGTGGATATTGGCCAACTAGCTATAGCACAAGTATCATACTATTTTGCTAAAGGAAATAACCCTTTTGAGATTCAAACTTCATTCTGGTTCCATTTTGTGCAATTTATTAGGTGAGAACAGCTTTTGTATTGTATGGCTTAGCAACTTCAGAGACAGATTTAATTTCCAGTTATCTCTGCTACAATAGTAAATAAATCTCACAAGTGACAGTGTTCCTGTATGCCTATACTTTGTCCTAAAATGTGACATATTCCACCATAACTGTTCATTGACCATTCAACTTTAATTGACCAATTTTTAGGCAGTTATCAGTTGGCTATTTTTGTTAGAGAAGATAACATTCTTGACAGTCAAACTCCTTTTCCTTCCCCATTGTCAAGTAGTAAAATTATGTATTTGTGAAACTTCAGAAAAATTTCCTCCATCATCTGAAACATGGAATTGATGCAAAAAAGAACAAAAGAACAATTCCCTGTGACTGGGCAGCATATTTCCTCTTTGAATCATCAAGGAGTTTACAGCAAAGTAAGAATGGGTATCCTGAAAAGGAAGCAAGTATTTTTCTTCATTTTAATACCACAAAATAAAATAAAATTTCAAAACCCCAAGGATCTTTTACAAACCCACAGCATCATTTGGGAGTGCCTAAAATCCAAATACAAAAGGACCACTTACTAACATGGTAACAAAGTGAAAAGCAGAAACTAAGAACTAAACACAATTTGATATTTTTACTTTTTTTAATGCTGCCAAAACATTTTTAAAAAGATATCTTTCATGGAATTATGCAGTCCTACAAAATTTCACTTAGTAGTTTAAATCTGTTTCAAAAAGTAGTGAAAAATGTATGCTTGATATTAAAACAAGAAAAACGAAAAAACCCAGGAATAGATTTCGTTTTTAATCCACTGCCAAAATCTATCTGACAAACACTTGGCCTTTGGTCAGTCACAGTTGAGGCTGACATGAAGATTTGTCAAACTGGGTTAACATTACTATTGATTAGTATATGAATTCTATTCTTTATTTTGGGAGGTTTGTAGGGAGACAGTAAAACTCCTAGTAGAGATGCTAACAGTTTGGCTACCAGCAGTTATCTATTGGATAATACCTCATGGAAATGAAGTAGATGGAAACCAAATGCTATATCAGCAGTTAGCCATCCTTACAACTATATAAACAGCAACTATTTAGTGAAATACTGAAGCATGCATAGATATTCCTAGACACACATGCACACATACATTCTAAGTACTGCTGCCTGCCATTAAGTGGCAATAACTAATAATTTGAAGTTAAATATGCTTTATTCAGCCTTCATTAGATCCTGTTTGGTATATTGTACCTTATAACTTTAGTAACATGAAACAACAGAACATAACAAACAATATATTTTCTTACATTATGCCTGATCTTGAAGACTGGCACTTTTTATGCCATATACTACAACAGCAGAACAGAAGATCAGACATGCTGTTTGGATCTTTGAGTCCAGTGCCTAATCACTGCAGTTAATGTATCATAAAATCTTTCTGGATATTTTGGATGTTAGTACTCTTTTTAGAAGGTTCTCTCAGAACTTCACTGCTCTGGTAGTTCCTGTAATTTTCAAACTAAATTTATACTTGACCACATCTTAGTCATGCCTAGTAACACTCTTAAGAGTGTTGTAACCGTAACTTAGAGCTTTCTTTCCCTTTCCTGGTTTCTTCTCACTTTCTTTTATACCCTGTTCCTTTGCATTTCCTAATCCAAGGAGCATAAAGTCTTACTAAACCATACAATTGCACCTGTTGTTAAGTGACTCTTATTAATTAGAAGATAGTGAGCGATCAAATATCGCAAAGTTCAAATCATGAAAGAACAGAATGTTTGGCAGGGCTGCTCCTCAACTTGGCAACTCCTGTTTGTCCAGAAAGGACCAGTTTACTTACTCTACACAAACAATCATATGTTCTTTTTTCTGTTTCTGGATATTAAGAATGATTATGGTACTGTTGTGCAGTCAGCATCACGTTCCCTTGATTTCAAAACAAATAATATGAAGGGCTCAATTCAACCAGGGTTTTCTGTTTGTTTCTTTGATTGTTTTTCCTAGTAGAATTTCAAATGCACATCAAATGTTTTATTTTACTATCATAAAACTAAGAGGTTTATAATGTGGCTGTTTACTGTATTTTGTTAATCTTCATGCATATCAAATACAAAAGATGAGAACAGTTTTGAAAGATATAAATTTGAGAAGATAGATAAGGTCTTGATGCTGTAAATTGTTGTATATTCACTTCCTCTACATATGACAAATCCCAGTGAAGGTGACTGGACTTCTCATTCTTAGGCAGAACTATACACAAAAGTCAAATTGAAGGGGTTCTATATATCAGTGAAAGACATGGTTTGACTTGTGAGCTCACAGTAGAAACAGCTGAGCATTTTTGCATCTGGAAACTGGTTGCAGTTATAAATTATATGACTGGGAAACTTTTTTGTTGTGGTTATTTAATTTTTTAGTTTTCAACTGAAACTTGTTTCATTAAAGTGGGGGATGCCTATTCCAGGGGTGCCTTTATAATCTTTGTTACTACTTCAGATGGAGATCTGGTTTATGTGTATGATTTCTGCAATGAAGGTTTATTGTATTTACTGAACCATATGTTTTTCTACAGCCTGCTTGGAATTTATGATGACATTGTTTTGGTTTAACTTGACAACTACAGTATGTTTCAAGTTAACTGATTTCCACTGAAAATTGTAGTCTCTAATGAACTGAGATTTTTAAAATTTTCAGGCAATTACATTTTTCAGTTTAGGTGAAAGTTCTATTGCAAGGATTTGTTTGTGGGTATTTTTCTTCTTTTCTCTACAAATTGATAAAATTATTTGAAAGGTTTTATGATTGCCTTTCGCAACAAATTCATTACTTTGCGTAGGATCTAGAAATCAAGAACTCTGTATCCGAAGAAGTTTATTCCAATAATAGAAATAGCAAAAATACGCATTTGGCCCAATTTACAAACCTTTGCCAAGCACCCTTTATTGGCCTGAATGCTCTAAAATTGGAAACATGTCACATCACTATTTCTGAAGAACACTAGTTTAACTTGACTAGCACAGCATTTCCTGAAAAGTAGGGCATGCCCATACAATGCGCAACAAGAAAGACTATCCAGATGGGCAGAGCAGACTGGCTTCTCATTCACTTAATGGGATATTTGCTGAAGTCCTTAGATTAGTTGTTTGAACCTCTAACTAACCACAAGAGGAACATCTGCGTTCCACAAGACCCCAATTTCAAATCTCTACAGCTCAAAGCTCTACAACTTTATTGGATGAATCAGCAGTATTCTATGGTGTATGCTACTGAAAGGTCTCCTAGATGTAGTCTTTAGATCAACATATGCAGTAACACTCTGTCTCAGATTTGCATGGATATTACAAACTGTATTTTTAAGTATGGAGTATTCTGAGTATGCATCTTTTGAGAGGTTCTTCACTGCTTCCCTCATTGCATGCATCTTATGCTATGCACTGACACAGTTGCTTTCTAAACTATAAACAGTATATAGTAGTTGTGCTGTAAAAAATAAAAATTATTAAATATAGAATTGTCATCCTTCAAAATCTAACATATTTCACCTAGAATAAGAATATGACAATAAATGCACATTTCACACTACAAAATCCTTTAGCATTTCCAGCATGAACAGGCCAGTTGCTATTAAAAGCCAGTTCATAAAACCTATCCTATCTCATTTCTTTTTGCTTTTCAAGACTGTCATGTTTGTTAGCAACTAAATATATTATTTACTAAATAAATGGTATTCGCAAATGTATCCTTCTTTCTAATTTGTCATGTGACACATGAATCTCATTAACAAGGAGGGAAAAGAAAATGCATAAGATCTATTGATAAGCACAATGTTTACTTTCCTCTTGCTCTGGCGAGCTAAGCTTTTTCTCTGATGTGAGAAGCCTAACCTGGTAGGAGCTGCCATAAAAGGGTTCATTGTTAGAAGTAGTTTACAATGCACAGGTTTTTTTAATCTTTGCAAATAATATTTGGTCAATATTAGTGTACTGGGTCTGGCTGGGAGGAAGTTGGCTTCATAGCAGCGCTATGGTGCCATGCTTTGGATTTGTGGCTAAAAATGTGCTGACAATGCATCAGTGTTCAGCCACTGCTGAAGAGTGCTTGCATAGTGTCAGCACTTTCTCTCTTTCTCCCCACCCCTAGCAAGTAGGCTGGGGGTGGGCAAGAGACTGGAGGGGACACAGTTGGAACAGCTGACCCAAACTGACCAAAGGGATATTCCATACCCTATGACATTGTACGCAGCAATAAAACCTCAGGGAAAGGAGGAGGAAGGAGGAATGCTTATGGTTATAGCGTTTGTCTACCCAAGCAACCATTAGGTATGTTTAGGCCCTGCTTTCCAGGAACTGGCTAAACATCTGCCTGCCTATGGGTAATAGTAAAAGCATTCCTTTTCTTTTTTTGCTTATATGCACAGCTTTTTCTTTCCCTATTAAACTGTCATTATCTTGATCCATGGGTCTTCACACCTTCCTTCTCTTTTGTCCCACTGCCATGGGAGAGGGGAGTGAGCAACTTGGTGGGCATTAGGCTACTAGCCAAGGCTAACCCACAACAGTTAGAAAATCAGGAATGCTGATCTGTATTAATTTATGTTAGTGGTGAAATGATGTAAGGCAGTTATCAAATAAAGGTCTAGATTAACTGCAGACTCTTCATGGAAAATAAGAAAAAGTTCTATCTAAAACAAATTTTGGCTGAGGAGGTAAGAGGTTAATAAGCTATCTCCATGCTGAGTCCAGTTCTTTTTCTTCTGTCCAAAGCTACATTAACTGTCTAGGAACAAACCAGGACAGACCATCTCAAATATTTAAAAGTCATTCTCTAAAAAAGCAGCAGCAGACTGAAGGTACACAAGCTGGCAAAAGGACAAGTTCCAGTGGAAGAGTTTTCAAAGAAATGGCTAGTAAAGGAAGGGGTAAATTTTAGATAATGTATTTTCTAGCTTACCCTCTTCCTTACATTAGGTTGTATCACTCCTATTAAGATTAAACAGTTTTGTGTTTCATAAAATTCTCAAACACTTTAAAAACCTATTTACGAATTTTGTAAGCTTATATTGAATTGACGAGTAATTATGATCAATGTACATAAGAATATACTAGGCAAAAGGTCTGAATATGAGAACTGCGAGCTTCCACATCTGAGCAAAAGACATTTTGGCAAAAGCCATTTCACCTACTGGCAGCGGGGTATGAGTTAACAAGTTCTATAGGAGACAGCTAACCCTAACCAAAGAAACAATGAAATCCTACTCAATGAAACAATGTCCATATTCTTCCAATTCCAAAGGATGAGGTATTAAATAAACACAAATATCTCTTTCATATAACACACTCCTAATGACTGCAGGTCCCACATTAAAATCCTGTGTAACAACACCAAGTCTTACTTTCCACACTGTGTATCTACACTGCATTGTTTCTCAGAGATGCATTTTTAGCGTGCTACCTTGTAGTGTAAGAAACCAAAGGTTCTTTGGCCTATGACCATAACTTGACATGATACAATGCAGAAGACTTGTAAGAGCCAAGTAAAATGCTTAGAAAATACTTTTGGAAGATGAAGGCATACCAAATCTGGTAATGATTATTTTCCCACTGGTATGTTATGTGTCCATGGCAGGTATGTTGCATAAAAGAGGCATAGATAGAAAAATAATTTTCATTGCTTTTCCTATTGAAAACATACTTAAAATAACTCAGTAGCCAGAAGAGTATTGGCAAAATGGTAAAACTGTGTTTTAAATAAGTTCTTCAGCAAAAACATACATAATAGATTTTAACTGATTATTTGTGCTGTTCATTTAAATGATAGGATATTATGAAACACACATGGATGTGCTGCACTGAGCCCACTCAATTCTTTACAAACACATTTAAACTTTATTGGCTGATAGGGTAGCAGAGATTTCTTTTGATTTTTGTTTCTGCTATTTTCATATGTTGAACATATGGTATATCTTTCTCAAGCACAGTTGACACTAGAAATCAATACAGCCTACTCTCACTTATGTCCAAGCATCACTTGTGAATAGTTTTGACTGTAGTTTTATTAATTCAAATGCTATGATCAGCTTCTGATCAATAAAGAGCAAGTCATGAGATTCATAAATCCCATCTGTCATAATCCATTATTGGGTAGAGTCGGACAATATTTCATCTTCTTTTTTACCTCCAGGCTTGTGGAATGCTTAAATACAAAGTAACCAGGCTAGTTCAGAAAGTGACCTGGAACTTTAACTTTTTTTTGACCTTTTGTTAGAACGATTTCAGTGCAGGGTATCATATATTATATACAAATTATAATTATGCAATCCCATGAGTGTGAATGGGTTTAATTTACAAAGTTACCCAATTTTAAAATGGATTTACCTTTCTAATGATGAAATTACATTAGCATAAAACTGAGCATGAGCTTAGTAGCTTTCCAACTTCAGCAAGATGCAATTTTTGCAAGATGACTTCTTTAAGTTTACCCTGCTTCTCTTGAATTTTGGTACCCTAATCTAAGCTTCAGCAGCAAATATAGTTATCAGATAATTATCTTCTAATTACATAAAGTTACACAGAGGTTAGAGATAAAAAGCCATAAAACAACATTTCTCATAAGGGATATAAATACTTACTTTGCATTCCAGTGCACCTGCTTACAACCTGACCAGCATTTCTCATCAGATCCTGCTCTGCAGCAATGCCCTCTATGAAATTGAATATTGTTAGATATTGTATTTACTGTAACAAGACCATTCTATTCCAAATAAATGTTTTATGTTTTTTCAGGCCTGCAGATTTGGCCTTCTATTTCTTATCTATATTTTCTCTTTCCCTGTCTTTAATTCATCTTTCTAGCTATCAAACCAAAGTGTCCTGGTTTTGGCTGGGACAGAGCTAATTTTCCTTATTAGTAGCTACAATAGAGCTGTGTTTTGGATTCAGTATGGGATTTGGTATGAGAAGAATGTTGATAGTACACTGATGCTTTCAGTTGTTGCTATGAAATCAAGGACTTTTCAACTTCCCACGTCCTGCTAGCATGCAGGTACAGGAGAAGCTGGGAAGGAGCGCAGCCAGAGCATTGGACATAAACTGGCCAATCCAATATTCCATATCATAGAGTGAGATGCTCAGTATATAGATGAGGGTTGGCCAGGAAGCTGTCTCTCCCTCTTCTGGGATTTTCTCTCCTCTAGGATCACTAGCCAGGAACAGGCTGGGCACCAGTTGGCAGGTGGTGTGCAATTGCATTGTGCATTACTCATTTGCATATTCTTTTATTACTATTATTATTTTATTTCAATTATTAATTGTTTTTCTCTCAACCTATGAGTCTGCTTACCTTTACCCCTCCAATTCTCTCCGCAGTCCTCTGGGGCAGGGAAGGGTGAGCAAGTGGCTGCTTGGTGTTTGGCTGCCAATTGTGTTTAAACCACAACACCCAAGCATACTGTAATTCATCACATTTATACTTTGAACTTCATTTTGCCTGTATTGAAATCTGACTCCTGGCTCGCTGGCTGTATTTGCCACTTCCTTAAGAGTAAATAATTTTCAGCTAAATCTTTTGCAACTATATGTAATTTCAATAATCAAAAATGACTAGGATACTTCTGATTTCACTGAACGGTTTTAACATTTCCTTCCCTCCTTATAGAAGTTCAGAATGAAGCTGATTCCTAATGACATTTTACAAGCAATATCATACAATAGCCCATGGCAGGTGTGTAACTCTACGTTCTCTTCACCCACTGAAGCATGCCAGTACCCACTTGGTTCATTGAACAATATCCCAACCAAGTTTCCTTCCTGTTTTATTTTCTTTTTGCTACAGCTGGGAAGACTATGCAATTGTTTCACATTTTAATTCGATTTTAAATTGTCAAGATCTAAATTTAGTCCTAGAAACTGTACAGTGATTTTGCAGCCTTTTGGGTAGGACTTAATGCTGATCCAAAACACTGACTAGGTTCCAACTCAGAACAAGATAATATGGCTAGCGCTTTACATAATTGTTGATAAGATGCAATATTACTTAAAAATACTAATTTTTTAGAAAACTTTCTACTAGAACAATGTTGTGCATTATTAGTCAATAAAATAAGTGAGATGTTATTTCATATATTATAATCTTCACCAATCCTCTGAACACACATGCATTAAAAACATAAAAAAATAAAATAAAAAACCCACAATAGTCTGTCACCTCTCATCCAGAAAAGTCTTGGGGAATATTCAGATTACTAGCATAACAACGAGTTGCATACATCCAGAACATGAAGGTGATTAAAATGTCGAAGCCAGTGGACTGGCAAGGACTATCAAAGAAAGATAGACAACTTACATACTTTCATGCAATCCACGAACACAGAAATGGCCGAGACTCTCTGATAACTCCTCCTCTCAATTTTGAGGATTTTACTGCACTGGATACAATTTAAACACCGAAAAGGAAGAGATTCATATATACTATTTTAAATCTTGAGATTTCACTACTCTCCTTTTTACTTTAATGTAATATAGTTTAGTCTTCTAAGAATTGTCAGGTGGCTTTTACTTAGAATTTTAATCTTCTACTATTACTGTAATCAACAGTCCAGGCACTTTACAATGACACTGTCATTTTATGCCACATTCTTTTTTTTTTCCTCCAAAAAAAAAAAGGGGGGGGGGGGGGGGGCACAGAGGCACAGATGACAACACCACACAAAAATCTCTTAAGCTTTGAATTTTGTTTTACCAGCTTTGTAACTAAAACTTTATGATCTATTACATCATATTGGACACGAGTTCATCTCTAGACCAATATCAGTAAATAGGAAATATGATTCTTTCAGATATCCTAAAAACTAGGGAAAATCCAGAACCTTCATTTTCTGCACAGCTGATAACAAAGGACATTTGCAGAACCTGTAAGAGGAAGCCAACCCTTTCTACACAGCTTTGATGAGATTCTGCCATTTCCCTCAATCTGAAAGATGACAGCTGTCTTATCAGTAGGGCTTTCAGCAAATATTATAGCAAAACTAGCCTGTGCTTTATCTGAACCATCACATGAGAAGCTCGTTCATGAGAAGTATTTAATGAGATTTATTTTTAAATATATAAACTATAATATCTCTAGTTGAAAAATTAAGCATTGCATTCAGAAAAGGTACTGCAAGTCAAGTATTTGGGTTCCACTCAGATTCTATTAATGAACTTGATCTGACCTGAGGCAAGCATTTATTTAGCCTGGTCTTGTCTCTAGCCCTTTGTAGACACGTAGCTGAAGTTAAACAAAAGCACAGAGTGTGAATGATGATTTAAATATATTATTTTTTTATCTCTTTAAATAAATACTACCCATGAAGAAAGTCTGGTGGTGGGCATAGCTAGTGCATTACCCTCATTCATATGTCTTCTACAGATTGCTAAGCCACCCAAAATTTTTACTCAAAATCCATCATTCCTTATATTTCAGCTTTTAGTACAGGCCAAAACTGTGTTTCTTTTCTGGAAATCTTTTCTATATAAAGCCCTCCTCCAAATATTAGTGTACTTACAGTCCATGTTAAAAGCATTGTCTCTTATTTTCATTCACACCTTTCACTCTCCCCCTTAGTTTGGATCTCACTCTATAATTTTTTTTTTCCCCAAATACCTCTTCTTTCACTACAAATCTCTCCCCAAAACATTTGCCTTCTGCAAAGACAACGGCCTACACTTTACTCAAAAAAGGACAGAAAATTATAGCATATAAATTAGGAAACCACTCCTTGCTACATTTCAAGATTAAACCTTTGGTAATATTTTTTTGCATTATTTGGTTTCGGCTCTAGATTCAGCCATGGTCATATTTGACACAACATTTGCCTACTATTCAGAGCAGTGCATTTAGGCATATGGTGTAAGTTCAGAGCTTTAATGAAAAAAAGGACTAAAGATGAAGATCACTTCTAAATCCTAAATCTAAACCAACTCTGAGGATAAAGATTAAGGCTTTGGTGTAGCTTTTAGAGCAGTAAAACTTTTAATATAGGGGCTATATAGTTCATATAGTCCACAAGGAAAAGTTGGCATGAGGGTACAAATACTACTGATTTCCATCTATCATACTAGATTTAAAAAGAATTCTGACAGTATGTAAAAGGTATACAAAATGACATTTTGTTTGTAGGTCAGCTACTGTGGCCTAAAGTAATTTGTTCCTACTTCCTAAGTTTATATGCATTGCTAGCTAGCTAATCATGGGGAATATTCTACTCTCCAATATTTTACTATAACTACACAATGTTAAAAAAAAAAAAAAAAAAAAAAAAGGGCTTGGAAATCTAACATCCAGAGAGAGGTGTTATTGTCATATGTCAAAAAGAAGGCAAATCTTTTATTAAGAGTAGATCAAATTACAGTCATATGATCACAATTTAGACAATCCACATGTTTTGCTAAAACAAACTAATTTCGAATAAATAGGAGCCCTTCCTATCTGATGTAAAATTATCACTTTGCCACACCTTTTCTTTCCACTTATCAAAAGAGAAGAAAACACAAAAATAAATTCCTGAATGACTAGAAAGCAAATCAAATATTCCGTATCCGGAAGAAAGTGTAATGAAAAATAATTGTATAGAATGTATGGCTCATTTTTGGAACACAATATAGACTGTAATAGAATTATTGGAAACCCTCTCTTTACCTTCATTTTAAAACTGAGGGAAAAAGTTCAACAAAGGTTCTCCCCACAGGTCCAGCTACCTTCCTCAGCATGATGAAACCACAGTTTTCACCATAATAAAAAAATGTCCTGCTCAACATCATTCAGTCATTCCATTCATATTCCCCCAAAATATAGAATGTATTTGGACTGTGAGAGGAACTCAGCTATGTAAAATCTTTTATCTCTAACATGGTAAGATCACAAGCTGAATAGATCCTTAAATGTTATTTTAGTAGGCTGTAGGAAGTTTATGTTAATCATTACTATTAAACATGGTCCAGTGGTCTGTTTTTTTCAAGACTGCTCAACATACCATGCTGTTGTGTTATAACTTCGGTAGATTGCTGATTCTGAAAAGTCTGTGTTTTTGAAGTAATTTCTGGCCCTGCAGAAGTGACCCCTGTCACCTTCAACTCATCAACTGCTCCCTGCTATGACATCGAAAAAGATAGCTTAGCACTTTGAAAGCACTTATCACAAATGTTGCCTTATGGTAAACCTTTTGTCTTTGCATGCCATTATTCAGTTTTCTTTCCAGCTTTCTGAGCAGCTCTGTTCAATGGAGTTTAATTCCAAACAAGTGCTGTACACGTGTAGTGTAGCATTTGCCTTCCATTTCCCTACTTCGTTCATCAACTCATAACGTGATGGTCATTTTCAAACTAAATTTTTTATCTGACTGCTGCCTGCATTTAATTTAAAAAGCTTTCCAGTCATTCCAGTTGCTAGTTTCTGCTATTTTTTCACTTTTGTGCTGATAAATGTATTGCATTTCTTAAATAGTTTATCTGTGATTTTCTTTTAAATGAAACCTAACAGTTCTTGGATCTTAAGGGAAGTTTCCAAACTTGAGCCTTCTTTGCATTCTAGTCCTGCAGAATCCCCTCTCAGCAGTGAACATTTTCACACACTACTTTCTAGTTTCCCAACAGCTTTAAGGCAAGGGGGTCAAATCCTGAGGTGGTATGAATTATATAGCCTCTTTCTGATGCCAATGGAGCCTAATAATCTCAGCTGAGAGAGTAGTTTAAAATTTTGGTATCTATCTTACTCAGACTAAACTAATCTCTAAGTAGTAATGCAAACCATGATTTAAAGCATGCCCACATGTCAAAATGTAAATTGTAGTCATTGTGATTAACACAGTGGTCCTGAAATGCATTTTTAAAGTTAGTGAAGGAGCTGTAGAACAGCTCTGAAAATATCAGCCAATGTGAGAAGCAGAGAAGTCAGGGAGGGTCAATACTGTGTCAAGTGGGCTAACTTGGGAGCTCCAGCAATAATCTTCACAGTGCTTATGTGAACCAACCTTCCTCTGACAATCCTTTACTGAATTAAAAAAGAAATACTAGCTATACTAATGAAGTAGTCTGATTCTACTTCAGATCTTGACCTGACTTTTATCTGATATGTGCTTGCAACTTAAAATAAATGAATAAATACAAATTATTTTAGGAAACTCTTAATAAAGAGCCATTTTCCTCAGGACAAAAAAAATAAAATTGATGCAATGTGGGTAGCTTACAGACTCCTGATTATAGCTTGCAAGTTTCTTCAAGACAATTTTGTATTGCCATATAACGCTATAAAATCCAGAGAAACAGCTAACTGCTACAAGACCATAGAATAATTTTATGTGAATATATATTAAGAGAAAAAGCACTTAACAACTTGGTATACATTTTCAGGTTTCACAGAATGGATTATTTTAATCAGAATTCATCTGGACGTTAATGGCCTGTTTCTTCTCTCACATCACTTTTACACTGACGTAAGTCAATTAAGTTCAATGGAGTTATTTCTGATTAACAATATAGTATCTGAGAAGGATCAGACCCTGAGACTTTAATGTATCTATCATCACAATATAAATAAGCATATGAATTCTCACTGTGAATCAGAAACATTTAAAACAGATAGAGAGCTTAGTACAGGAATAGCATAATATTAAGTCTTTGGAGTTTGGAAGGGTTTAGTGTTTTGGGTTTTTTTAAAAAAGAAAACAAACCAAAACAACAACAAAAACTCTGAAACTTCTGCAATGCTCTACATAGCTGTAATAACCTTTCTGGATTACTTCTTCGTATGCAATTTTAATATTCTTCTCTCTTTGACAAGGTCAGGTCTGCTTTTTCTTTTAGGCAGCTCAGAAGACTCAAGTTATAGCTAATTGCTTTGATTATTTGTTCTGTAACCTCTAATTCCCCATGACCTTTTCCAAGCCCGTTTTCAATTTAATGAGCCAAACTAGTAAAGCTTATACTGGACTTTTGATGAGAGCTGCCAGAATGTCTTGACAAATTAAGTGTTCCACATACTATGTGGCTTTTAGACCAAATGAAACTGCAGAGGTAATGTTATTTTTCTTTTAAGGTATATCATTTGTCTGTACAGAACAGCTGCTTCTCACAGAAAAAAAAAAAAAAAAAATTACTCATTTTTCTATACTACCTTCTGTAACTTTAAGTTGGCCATACTTATTCCATACAGACTGGTACCTCGAAGATTAAAAAAAATAAATGTATATGAATCCAACATTGTAACTTTCATTGTTTTCTTGTCCACTTCTGTATTTGATTAAGCTACAGTGACTTATTCATCAACTCCACCAGGGTAGATACTGTACCCGATATGGAAACATCCTTACAGAGGACACTAAGAATCTTCCATGGCCACTTCCAACAAAAATGACGTTATTATATTAAAAGCATTTTTATTCTAGCTAGTTTGTACCACTCTAATTGTGCCCACAATTGTCAGGTTTGTTGTTTTGGGGGTGTTTTTGGGTTGGGGGTTTTTTTTTGGGTTGGTTTTTTTGTTTTGGTTGGTTTTTTTTTTTTAGCTATTTACTGCACTGCAGCTATTAAGCTTTCTGAAGGCTGAATGTGACTGGAACTAGGTGGACAGTGCACAAAGCCATACTGCCTTGCCCTTTGTTTTTTGGGGGAATGTAGGATTAATATACAGATTTGTTGTAAACGAGAACTCAATGAGATGTAAAGAATAAGGCATTTGTCCTTCATGCTTATCTTGGCCATGGTATTTCATGCTCCCTGCTTCTTTAAAGCTAAACTCACTAGACTCCTGCCCATCATTCTTTGTTTCATGGTGATCATGTGCCTATTTATTCTTTTTTTAATAAGAGTGCAGGAGTAATATTTTATTCTCCAGTGCGTTCAGATAACGCAAAGGTCTTGTCAATATTAATCTAAATATTAATCTACTAACATTAAGTTTAAAAACTAAAGATCTTTATACAGCCAGCCATCCCATAATCATAATGTACACCCTTGTTTCCATCTGTCTTTGAGGGATCAGAAATATTATCATAAATCTTATTCATTTGCCACATCTGAAAATTTGACCCTGTAAGGACTTTAGGCACCTAAAAGTTAGCATGTATCTTTCAGATACCTGATCCCTAAAGCAGAATCCAGATACCTCCATCTCAAATTCCATCTTTTTTTACATTGTGGCCTCCAGAAAGGTATCTCTGTCTACTTCAGATTTATATCTGCCCTTCAGAAACTGTCAGCTATATATACATATTTCCAACGTGGTGATCATCTTTTATATGATGATCCTGTTACCAATGTAGTTAGCTACCTCACTCCCACCAGTGATAGATGCAATTCCTTCATGAAATGTAAGGTGCTCAAATAGAAACCCTCTTTTTCCCCCAAGAGAGTTCACAAACCCTCTGAATGCTGAGCTACTCCAAGAGATTGACATTATCAATTTCTCCAGTAGAACGGTGATCCAAAAATAAAGGGAGCATGTCAGGGAATCTGATCCTGAAGCCTAATACCTCAAGCAGTTAAAAGGGTTTTTATAAAGAATAGTATTATAAAGAACTAAAGCCTTGATAGTAAAGCCAAATAATAAGCAAAATTTATAAATAACTAATAAATGATCACTACTGTAAAACTCCTATACCTGTTTAACCATCAGCCTGATTTGACTTTGGATTACTCCAACAAAATCAGTTCATTATTTCAGTGAACTCAAAATAATGTAAAATCACCTTCAGTGGAAGCATGAGTCTTACATTTAGGAAAACTTAGGTTTCCACTCCCAGCCTCATTTGTTATCAAGAGATTTTCTTGGATACTGAAGTTCCAAGTAAACAGTTCAATGACATTAAAAGAAAACCAATTCTACTAAGAAAGCATGTATCAACAAAACATGAATTTCTTTCTCTTAAACAAAGCCATCTGTCATGAGCATAAGAGTTACTATAACAAGAGAAGTGTAACTGGTTTGGGTTTTTTATTTAGATATTATTATTATTTTTATAATTAATATAAATGGTACTACTTCCCTTTTAAACAAAACAAAAAACCAGGATCCCTTGCCACACCCTGCCCCAGTTCTGATAGTGGAATGAGGTGTTGACTTGCTTCAGGAAAGCTGCTTTCTCTTTGGGTTTGAAAGATGCACATTTGTATGTGTTTTTATAAAATTGTTTCTCTGAAGTAAATCCCATCAACTCCATTATATAGAATAATGAATCATTGGGATACATAAAATGGTAGGACAAAAAGAAGAAAAAAAAAGTACTACAGGTAGCTAATTAACACCTTCTGGATGGGATTGGCTATCTTATAATCAACTTTAGTGCCTCTACATCATTCCCCCTAGCACGCAATTTTCCAGTCTCGCAGTACAAAGACATCTCTGCTAGTTTCTAGCCAGTTCACATCTAGTTTATGTTTGCATTGTCAAGAGGGCAAAAGGATCGCTTGTTTTTTCCCTTGTGGTTTTTGTTTGGTTGGTTTTTTAGGCAGCTACTTAACTGTTAGAAAAAGGTATGCATTAAGACCCTCTTCCGCACTCAAGGAATCAATTCCAGTGCATCAAACTGTAAGCATGTACTTCGGACAAACTTGAGCATTTCACTACAAATTACTACAACCACACAGTCATTAGAAGCTTTTGTACTTAACAAAAGTTAATACTATCACATTTATCTTGTCCCCATAAACTTCTCACTGTGATGCCATGCTTTACAAACTATATGTGCTATCCAGCAAGTGACCAAAGAGACTTCCAAGTTTTGGTTCAGTATTGGTTTTTGTTTTAAAACTTTTTAAGATTGTTGCTATTAAATTAGATTTTGAAAGATTATATTGCTTTACAGATCTATGTTAACCTTAAAATGAATAAAGCACAAAAAACTGAAGTTGAGTGCCTTTCTGAGTATGAGCCAGACTTGTGTATTTCAGGCTAATCCTAGTCACTGATTTTTTTTTTTAAATTTCTTTTCCTTACATAAGATACTGAAGCTCTATCTGACCTGGTTTTGGTAGTCATGTATTGTGCTGGTCAATTTTTTTCTTCTACTTTAGATCAATATTTTTCTCATTCCAAGAGATGTTGCAGCACACTGTTAATCAAGATAAGGAAGTATCAGTGTATTTCCAGAGCAGTTAAAGCCAGATTATAATTGGAATGAAAGGCAATTTGATATCTGAGATTGTACAATACTAAAGGACAGAGAGGTAGAAAAACCTCCCCAATGGTGAGCTCTGGCCCTCTAGAAGGAAAGTGACAGAGATATCCTTACCAACCCCTTGCATAGAAAGAGACACAAGATCATTCCTGAGAAAGTAGGCAAGAGATGAAGATGAGTGTTCAGACTACCTGGCATCAGTTATGACTGTAAGAAAAGCTAGCATTAAACTGCAGCTGTGACAAAATACTCAAAAAACCTTATTATTTGCATTCGTGTTATTTAGTATGTAGTATTATTTATCAATGAATCCTGAAAATGAAGGGGGGATTACCATTTTTCTAAGTGTTTACAGAAAGATGTGTGAAGGCAAAGAATAAAACAATACTGAAAACAAGTGGCAAACCAGCATAGTGACTGTTCTCAGTACACAACCTTATCCCACTGTGCTATGTTGCCTTAGGGAAGGAAAAAAAGTGAAGGAACTATGCACAACCACCTTTCCTACTCTTGGCGTTATTCAGTCAGCACTAGACAGAGGTAATAAAGTGACTATATGATGTACTGAGGGCTCATCTGGCTCACTGGCGAGGCTGCCAGCACAGTGCTTTTGCCCTGAAGGGGCTGAAAATATTTGACATCAACAACTTGATCTACTGGGATTGTGACAGCAGGTCTGTATCTTTTCAGTGCAGCATGTCAGACTGGAGAAAATAGGGAAAGTAACATGGGACAAATGTTTTGACCTTACAGTGCTGTGGTGATGAGATACTACAAGTGCTATCATTCTCCCTGCTAACGTTTGCCAGGAGCAATACCTTCTGCTGTACTTATGACTGGTCTTGTTTAGGTTCATGTTCTGCTATACATTGGCAGAGAAAGTCGTTAATGTTAACAGTTTGATTCTAAAAATTCTTTATATTCTCTTCAGAAATGTACAAATCATTTAATCAATAGAAATACCTTTCTCAGATCAGATAAAGGATATGTAAACTTAAAGATTTCTCTTTAAACTAGTCAAAAATAATTTTGGAAGGCCCTTGAGATGTAATAATTGCTAAGGAAAAATTACTGCAGTGCATTGTTCACAAATGAAAATTGTAACACAGTTTCCTTATCAATACACAACACAAAACTAGCTGATAGTGCATTTCTTCAATGGTCAGATAGAAGGTTCATATTTTTAAAGTGATTCTTCTTAGTAATGATACAGGCCTGCTATGAAGTGAAATACAGAGTTAGTGAAATAGTGTACATGAGTAATACAGAGGCTTCTTTCCTCTTCCCCCACCTCAAAAGGCCATTTTTATTCCTGTTCTTCCAGAACAGAGGAATCATAGAATAGTTTGGGTTGAAAGGGACATTTAAAGATCATCTAGTCCAACCCCCCTTGCAATAAGCAGGGACATCGTCAACTACATCAGGTTGCTCAGAGCCCCGTCCAACCTGACCTTGAATGTTACCAGGGATGGGGCAACCTGTTCCAGTGTTCTGCCACCCTCATAAAAAATTTTATCCTTATATCTCATCTAAATCTACCTGTCATATCTATCTATAATCTACCTATCTATCATATATCTATTATATCTATCTTCACTGCAATTTCCACTTCAGAAAACAGAAAGAAAAGTTGTATTAGAACTATTAAATCCAGGAGGTATGTGACTACAGCAACCTTCAGACTTTTGTAGTGAAAATATTCTGAAAGAATTAGAATCACATTTTTAGTTTATATTGTAATACCTTTGTCGAGGCATATCAATACAGTCAACAATAGGAAAAGGGATTTTATGAATCTCAGCAAGTGTCTAAAAGCTTTTTAACTAGGATCAATATACAAAGATATTATAATATGTGTAATAGTAATTGAAGTACACAGTTAAAAATATAACACTAAGCTATTCTAAGTGTCACAACTGTACCATGGCATAGACAATCTTAAAAAAAAAAAGTATTTTAGGAATTTTGGGACATAATAGTTGTTTTCTTGTACCTCCTGCTGAAATATGCTATTTTCAAAACTCTTCCTATATCAAATGTTATTCTATTATGTAACTAGATCAGCATAATTAATGTGGTAAGTTCAGAAACCTGAATCTGCTAAGGGAAGAAAATGTGTGATGTTTACATATCTTTTGGAGAACGATATTGAAAGAGCAGCAGCATTCAGAAAGAGCAGGACTGTTGAATATTAATAAAAATATGGTGCTCAGTTTTCTGGATACATATACTGAGGTGGTTCCTGTTAATTTCAGTGTGAAATAATTTGTTAATCATGAGCATACAGACAAACACTCAGTACTACCAGAGTCTGCAAGTGACAGGAATTTATTGTTAATTTTGTTTGTTCTTCTGCCTAAATTAATCATGAGAGCACCCAATACATCATTTGTGGCTTTCTAGCTTAAAAGCTGTCATACAGTTTGTCACAGATCAGAAACACCACAATGTAACTTAAGCAGAGTCACATGTCATCATTAGCATCCAATGCTAAAAATGAAAATTATTCACCCACATCATTAAATACTTTATTTGGAAGTAGTAAAGGAAGTACTTCCTTTGGGAATGAAGACTTGAAGGCCAAGTTTAGCAGAATCTCTCCCAGATAAGAATCAGGGAATTAGATCCTGTATTTGCAACTAATAACACAACCTATTCTAATACAGATGAATTTGTTCCCACTCTCTAACAGTGAAAAAACACATTTTAGTACTTTTGCTTTCTATCACAGTGAATAGTTATATGTCCTGATAATTTGAAATACAATTTTTCTTCCCTAACAAGAGAGAGCTATTCTTGCTATTCACCATGGGTTTAGGTTGACATATTTTATTTACATGTTGCTTCTCCCCATCTGAGGTTTCACACTGATGGTCCTTTGAGGAAGTTAAGTAGCCCAAAGCACTACCTCTTTCAATGTTTTGTTGAATTTGAATTAAGATTCCCTGTAGTAAGTTACAAAATTGTTCAAAATTGACTCTAGGCATCCTAAGAACCCTAAAGCTTCTAAGGGACTTGCTTAAAACTAAAAACTGAATATCTCCTGAAGGAAAACTACATGTCAGATTTATATTATAATGTGTTATTGTGCTTTTTGTCCTAATTGGGTTTGAAGCCAAAATGCTGTTGTTTTGCAAATGCTCCTGAAGTATTATTCTGTTATTATTATTTCCACACAGAAAACCAAACAAACGAACAGCATAACAAATAATAGAACCAGAACAATAGCAATTCTGGCAAATTTTCCATCCATTATCCATATTATTTAATTATACAGTTTTATGTTGCATATGAGTAGGAAGTTTTAATATTTATGGTGAAGCATAGTGACAGATTACATTTTATACAAATGAAGTAAAATTACTTTAACGGAGTATCCAAGGGGACAATACTTTATTTTGAAAATTTTAGCTTAGCCTTAAGAATTAGATAAGGAATATGAAAAAGTAAATCACATCTGCCAATAAAGGATATATAATCATCAGCAAATTTGTACCACTATTTTGCATGTCAGCAATATTAAAATACTCTTATTTAATGCTAATCAAAACTGTAAGAACAGCCATGGTATGGGAACCCTAAATGCACTGTTTCTTTAATCATAGAAATTTCTTGAGAACCGATACTTCCTTTGTGGACATTTAAATCTTCCTCAATACAGAACACAGCTGAATTAATTCTTTCCTCCATATGGCACATAAATGTATAATTAATTCAAATATAAATGTAGGGTTATTCATTCAGGGTTAGATTCTTTCACCTAACAGAGTATAAGGCTGCTGCATATTCTAAATAGAACCACAATAAGAGTAATAAAAGTATTGTGTATCAGGTTTTTATGATAATAGAAACTCTTTCATCTTTGAAATGTAATCTTTTGAGACAGAAAGATGACCTAGCAATTACTTTATAACTTTGTTAAAACTCCTCCCTTTAAAAATTATGTCTGGTCACCATTTATCATTTACTCTGTGTATGTCTATATATGTAAATGAAAATCAGACAGATAATGGCAACTCCCCCAAACTGAGCAAAAACCAAAAAAACTACCAAACAAACCCACAATAATTCTCCATCTTTTAATGTAACACTATCAATACTTAAAAGGTATCCTTGGTCTTCTGTGTTGTAAAAGTTACTACAGCAATAGCTTGTCAGAATGATACACACATTAGATATACCTAATAGCTCAATAGGTTTTCTGGAGATAAAAATGAAGGCTCTGTTCTTGTTTATCTTAATGAAGCAGAGTGTCCCTGGATTCCTTCATGGCTTTCATAGGCTAGGATTTGGCCCTTGGCTTTGTTTTAATACAACCAGTGTAAATTGACGGAACCACTTTCATCATTAAATTTCTCCTCTACTGATTTAGTTTTAAATCAACCTTTTTGGATTTTCTACTACCCCAGTCCACTCTACACAGCTAAATCAAGGAATAGTAAACTAATCCAGTTCAACATCACATTCATAAACTTATTTTGTAGCTGTAGTTGGTACTTGATATCAAATATTTCCTCTAAAGTTTGTTTCTTGAGAGTTCAAAATTTAACAAAGCGTATTTAAATATAGGAACAGCTCCTTTCAGATTGAAGGACTAGGGCAATGCTCACTCAAGTGATGTGAGAAATTGGAAGTTAATGACCTGGATTCTCAAGATGGTTCAGCCTTCTAGACTAAGACAGCTAGCTATGACACCAAGGCTGTATATACCCCCTGTGAAACAAAATAGTATGAGGACCTTCATTTGAACTCCCCTTACCCTTCTACTAAGAAAGCCCTCCTACTGCATGAAATATGGTTCACACCAGATCCAGCTCCTTCACTCAAATGGTATCTGAGATTTGGGTATCCTCAACAAGTCTGAAATTATGCCAGTACAGGCATAGTGAGACTATGCCATGCTTCATTACTTTGAGATATATCATAACACTCAGACCTTAAATATACAAACAAGAAGAAAATCACTGCACTCAAAATTCCAATGTTGAAACTATTTAGATTCTTGAAATAAACATTTAAATTGTAGTTTACTGAACAGATTAAAATCCTGTTCTCTCAATGTCTACATGTTTCTGCGCTACAGGAAACAGATGGCCTTTGACATCAACCAACCTTTAGAAAGAAAAAGGAAGGGAGTTCAAATACAAGTCAAGTCAATGTGCATTTCAGGTTGCCTGTTTACATGTAAATCCTTTAGAATCTTACATCTCAACCCAGTCCATGCAGAAGGAATTCTTACTCTATATTCACTTGCATTTTAATTCTCAGTAGGAAAATAATGAAAGAAGGTACCAGTTATACCAATACAGTGATGTACTTCAACTGTATAGAAAAGGCTACATCAGAGGAGGCCACTTTTGGTGCAGCCATCCATAACAGTTACTTCACAGTACAGTTAAGGAATCATGGAACAGGTAATTGAAAACATTTGTAATCTAGGTTATATCTTATAGAAACAGCATTTCAACTCATTGCTTAGTGGCTAGCATAGATCCTGAAGATACTTATTCTGTAGGCTACCAATATTTATCACCCAGTTAATATAATCCAGGATGCTCTCATTTTCATTTTAACATCAGACAGACTTCATTAGGTACAGAAAAATGTGTAAACTATAACATTTGTTCATATTGTAGTAACCATGTACAGTAATGGGCAGATTGTACGACATGAAGGTACCAGTATAAAAGGTCTACAAGCAAGTCAACATGCTTTATGCATTAATCATCAGTGGGTTATAGGGTCCACTGATAATTACATCTGTTATCAGATGACAGGATTTTCACATTTTCCATGTATCCAGGTATTTATTTTGAAAATGCAAAATCACTAACATATTAGAAACAGAAGACGGGTTTGAATGCATTTAAATGAGTATGTATTAGTAACAGAAACAGGGTTTAACAAAATTATCCATATATATATATATGGATATAAAGGCACTTTTGTCTAATTTGGCACCTTCTATAAAATGTTTGTTATTTCATTTAATTACCACAAAACTTATCTTTCCCTGACAACTTACTTGCAGATAGAATAGAGCATGATTTCTTACAGGGTTTTTTTAATTAAAGTACAAAAGGACTTTTCTCATTTAGAAGCTAAGCACAACAGGAAGAAGGAAGTTTACATGCCTGCAATTTCAAGCAAGGATCAAGACATTGTTCCTTAGTGTGACTCATAACCAGGAATTCATACCTAGATTCCTGTTAGGTTGCACATCTGACTCATGTCCTCTCACAAGGTGTGGTGCAGAAGCTATTCTGAAAGGCGCAAGACAGTAATTTTCAAACATACCAAGGAGACTTATAAAAATGAGTCATTTCAGTCTCCTGGAAATGACTAATGAGAACTATTTCAGCCATTACTTGTAAATATTTACTCTCCAAGGCAGAAGGCCATAATTACCAAGGTTTTAACAACAGAAATACTGGGTAGGTATACTTTCCAAATATTTTGGGCTGATCCATATTATATGGCATAAAGACAAGACAAGCTGCCACTGCAACCTGTATGTATGTATTCAACATATTTTAATTAACTTAAAAATCACTTTAAATTTTTAAGAAGGAGCAAACTACTTTTATTTTTTTACTTTTTTTTCCTTCTTAGTATTCTTCATTAAGACAAACACAAAACTTATTCTGGAAGATAGAACGGAAACCAAACTCATGCATAAAGGGAACTTGAGAGACTCTCCCTTTACAGCCTGCCTGTGAATACTTTTGAGATATGAGAGAGAACTTCACAGATTTGTCTCCTTTCCATCTCCTGAAGACTGCATCTACCACTTCTCATGCTTATTTGCCTCTGTATGTATATACCATTGTGCAGGACAGGTTGTCCTGATATTTCAGTCAAATCCATGCTTGGGAACCCTTCTTCCCTTTTCCACATCTCATTCATTGTTACTTGTTTCAAGTAAGCAGCTAAAGGGGGCATTTTTGGTCTCATGGGCTACCCGTCTGATATAAAAACTGTTTCTCAGTGGAACCCAAAATGAGAAATGGGCTTGAAGTCCTACACAGTAATTAGGCTTCCACTGTGCTATGTGCTGTAAACTCCTGGAAATGAAAATGATGCTCTCTGCCCTAAAGAGCACATAGCCTTCTAGCACACAGATACAGCAAAGACATAGGAAGGAAAGAAGTCTAACAGCAATACAAGAGGAAGAGCAGCATGAGGCAGGATAAACTTGGATGGATGTTTTATCCATGAAGAAATCTGAATTATACTTTCTAGCTACTCTTTATAGTTGTTTGAAAATCTTCCTTTCTCTTCCCTTCTATATTAAGTGAATATTTGTTCTGGGGAGCCTACCACAAGAAGCAAAATAGGGAACAAACTAAAGAGTAAACAATGATTATGTAGAGAACAACAGACCTACATCTATATAAAAACTGTAGAAATAGTCCCACTGCTTTTCATTTTGCTATGCTCAGAAGGTTTCTCTGGGAAACAGAACATTCATCCCTCATAGCTTTAACCCCATATTTAACTCCTCCCATGAATAGTCACTTCACAATGAAAGTTCAATTCTGTAAATTACAATCTGATGTACTTTCTTTGCCATTAATGGCAGTTTCACTTGGTAAAGACTTGAAGAGTGTATCCCAGACTAAGCAAAAATATTCCTTCCAACACACAACAACAAAAAGTTACTGAGTACTAAACAGAACAGTCTTGTAGGAAGTCCACCTACTCTGAACAAAGTTACATAAGGCCATGCTTGATTTTCATCAGCACAATATAATCTGACAAAATTAATTATTTTCTTATGAAATTTAACATTTGGTTCCTAAATATCCAATAATGCAAGACATAAATTTCAAAACAAGTCATACCAGAAGAGATAGTAAAATATTTATGGTAATATTTTAACTGTACTTGTGATTTGACCAATCATTTTAACCATCCTTTTGCAAATAGGGTTTCTTTTCTAAAGATTCCCCAGAGAAACAGCTTTTTCTGATCAGAGGCTAATTTTTATCATCTCTCCCTGCATTCAGGTAAATAGATATCTGGGCCATGAAGTTCTTTGTGCTTTATGGTAGTCTGCATTCAAAGGTCAAACCAATTGATTAAAATGGCAACTAGCAAGTCCATATAATGTGGTTACACAGTGGCCCAATACTCTCCATGTGCACCTCATTAGGTCTAATTGCATTGAAGTGAACTGTAATTCACTGTTAATCTAAAACAGCTGAGAGGATGGAGTTCTTCACACAAAGTGCAGTCAGGTAAGTAATTTCAAGCATGCTTTGTGTCCTTGCAAATTACAGCAGAGTTAAGAGAAAGCTTGTATATTACTGACAAAATGAAAAGCCTAGTAATCAGTAGATCAGGCTGGAGAGACAAAGGCTTAATACCTAACTGCAATACAATTTTTGGTAGCAAAAATTTCAGGTATGTACATCCATTAGACATCCATGTCTTTGACAGAGTACTATTCAACTTATTCCTTATCTGTTCTAGATCTCACACTCCCCAGTCTTCATACTACTGAAAAAACAAATATTCCTGCATGAGGAATATGCAGCAATACCATGGACTTAAAACTCCCTTGTGTGTTGTACAATGGCAACTTTACTGCTAGCTATCTGGGAAGTTTTATGTTCCTGAAGATAGTTTTCTCCATATTAGGGGAAAGAAAAAATAAAAATCAAATCAAATCAAACCAGTAGGCAAAACAAACTGAAAGAGAAGGATAGGGATTTCAAGGCTAAACCCAAAATCTAGTCTTTGCAGTATCATAAGATTAATACAGTGCTCACCTTTGATGTCTGGCTTGTAGAGCAGAATCCATCCTTGAAGGGTACAACGCAAGGTGTAGTGATAGTGAGGCACCTCAGAGAGGGATCTGTGTAGTGACAGGGAAGAGACAGCTAAAGGGGACACCTCCAAAACTTCACACCCAGACAAAGAAAGGCACATCTCAGAGGAAAAAGCATAGATCCTTACTTCAACTAACATCTGAATACTGTTATATGTTTCAGATTTGGCTTTACAAATCAGGTATCTTTATGCCAGGTGAATCTCATAACTTAAGCTCTTCCTGTTTCTGACATATTAAGCCTAACTTTGCATGTCCAACACCAGCAGAAGGACTTAAAAAGATAACAAAGATTGGTTCAGAAAGTCAAATGCCATCACATATGCCCATTTTGTGCAAGACCAATAAGCTTACAAATCTAAAAATTTTAGCCAGTCTAGATGAATATTCATAACTTAGTTTCTAACTGTATTACTTATTAAATCAGCACTTTATTTTACCACATTTTGAGACCCCCAAATCATGGAGCAGGACTCTGCTGTGCTAGGTAGCAAGAAGACAAAAACAGTCACTTCCCAGGGATGGCAAAAGAAAACATTAGGCTGGAGAGAACAGCGATATGCAAGCAGAGACAGGTGCACAAGAAACCAAGAAAGTAAGAACTGCAGCATCCACAGAACATCCCCAGCCTGACATTTCTTCTCATTTCTTTCACAGGCATTATAACAAGGGAGAGTTTTAAGGACTCGAATTTAATGAGGTCATCTTTTAAACGTTTATGGCAAGTTTCAAGTACAGGGTCAACACAGAAGAAAGCACAAAAGTGCTTGTTTGAAAATCTAACAAGTGGGCAATGAGGGTATAATGGAAGGCAGGAGCTGACATCTCAACAGAAGGGGAGGACAGACTATAATGTACTCATATGTGATACAATAGAGATACAGGCTTTGTTGCAGCATTCAGTTGGACATGATGAACTTGTCAAGGCCAGAAAAAAGACTATTATGGCAATTGAGATATAAGATGTTAAGAGCTTGGACAAGAGTTTTAAATGTTTTCCTATCAATTCAGTCATCTGAGAGATGTTACTCAAAAAGAAACTACCATAATAAGATGAAATTTAACTAGGAAGAGGTCTGAGGTGGTCATGATGGATCTGGGCCTCCAGAGGAGTGGTCAAGGTGGCAGAAAATGGAATCTAAGAGGAAGGCTTAAGGCAGGGGAAAAATGCCTGATAAAGCATTATGGTTTAGTCATGTACAGCTGCATCACTCAATTTCATTAATTTAGAGGTGATGGTAATCAGAAACAAATATTTTACTATGAAAAGATAGAAAAAAGTCCAGAGGCAGCTTGTTTAGATCCAAGACTCAATAGTTTGGAGATGGTAGCTGAAACAGAGTTTGTACACAGGATTACTGTGCTTTTGCAATTAATAATTTAAAAATATATATTACTTAAGAGATGGCCTGCACCCTTATTCTTAAGGCAGAAGGTGAAGAATACTTTTTCCAGTTTTCCCCACTGCTTAGTTTTACTAAAATCAGGAGAGGAAAAGATGATGCTATGCAAAATATGTCCGTGAGCCTGCCACTATATGTTAATTATTACAATACCATTTAAAAATAGAAGCTGACCACATGTAACATCCATGTGTTTACTAGGCCGACTGGTAGATAATGACTTTTATAAGAAGTTTATAAGTTTATAAGAAGTACTCACTCTTAAGCCATGGGAAAACATTTCAATTTACTACATGCCAAAAAAAAATATTTTGTGCTTTACTTAATTACTTATGATGATGGGATTTATTTGGAACTATTGGTGAGACCTTCTTCGTCACTTATGGTGGGATACTTCTTGTGAGAAATAAAGATGTAAAGCTCTGTATGAAGCTTCACAGGTAACAAAATTGGTACTAAAAGTACACCTGATGATAAATTTTGTCAGCTTCATTCAGTTTTAAAACTCTAAAAAAAAAAAAAAAAGAGTGTTAACTCAGAGACTTCATTTGATCCAGGATGCAACCCTCCTCTGTCCATGTTTCTTTGCTTCAATCACATGTCACAAAATGACCAAAACATTTTTTTCACTGCATTCAATCAAAGTCAGCATAACAGTCTTACCTGATTTTTGATGAGATTGCTCACCCTGGAGATCCACTGTGATGACCTGTAAAGAGAATAAGGAAGAGCTGAATAGAATTAATTTCATTAATAGTGGAAGAAAAAAATATATCAGTTTTACCAAAACACTAAACACAATTGTCTGATGGAGGAAGTAGATGCAGCCCCCCTAAAGTGCTTTGATCTACTCTGCTTCAACTGACCATCTTCACTAATCTTTAACCTAAGAGGAAGCTCTTTTATCCCTCCAGTCTATGTTTATGGGAGAAACAACACACTTATACACTGAAATCAGAATTGACCCTGGAGAGTGGCAGTTGCTAATGGTGGGAAGTTTAAGTGGTTAGCATTACTTTCTGAACCTATTGCTCCGTTAGCTCTTACTTAAATTGGTGTCAATTGCATTACTTCAGGAACAGAGAGAAGAAATTAAGTATACCACTGTTGTTGCATCATACTATAGCTTCTCTATAATTTTCCCTGTTCTGATCTTTTAGGTACAGATGCTTTAATTGTTAAATGTCCCCAAAGACATTATGTAGCAAAATAGGTAAATACATAGTTACCTAGGTAGTCCCCAGGAAGGACGTGCTTTGTTTTAAGTGCTCTGGTTATAACCTCTACATTCATGATTTTGTGTCTTTGTTGCTGATAAACAAATTGTCAACACCCAGTAAGAATGCCTCATTAATAACTTAAATTACATATAGAATAATTACATGTTCATATAACGAACATATGATTGAGTTCATATAGGATTAGCTACTCCAGTCAGTGTAGAACATTAAAGCACTAAGACACAGATGGCATGCAAAAATAATAATTTAATTCATTAAACTGTACTCTGGGAGAAGCAGAAACAAGTTATGCATAAACTGTGTCGCTGGCTGAATCATACATGGGAGTCAATCAAACCTCTCTTGCTTCCTATTCCATGTCAGGAATTAAAAAACTAACTTAGATGATATTACTGTCTCAGACTTTTCTAAGGCTCTTTCTTGACCCCCTTTGAAGGCTGTCCCATCTACTCTTTAGAATCCTCATCTTTTCACTAGCCTCTCCAATACCTTATTTTTGGTTTGAAGGCTTGCTTTAAAGCAAGGAAAATCTATGTGATAATTAATGGCTTGGCTAGTGAAGTCCTGATTAGCCCCAGAAATTTACACACATCGTATAGTTGAGTGCTCTGCACTCATATGTGCAGAAGACTAGTGCAACACATAACCAACACCTACATAGAATTAATACTACGAAGATATTGACAGTGGGTTTATATTAGTAGAAAATACCGCAGTGTCCCAAATAAAAATAAATGCATAATCAGTTTGTGATTTACTTGCAAGTGCTTGCTTTATATAGTCAAAGGTAAATCCATAAATTCCTTCCTCTTTCTGGGACAAGTTACAATTTAATATCTTTTATTTCTCCTTTTTTTCCCTTAATATTAAAGAAAAAATACCCCTGAAATGTCACTTGATTGATTGTAATGGCCAGCTGTTACAATCTCAATGGAAGTATAAGAACTGCTGCCTAAGGTGCACTGAAGAGTGCCAAGCCTCATAGCAACTCAGCTCATCCTAAAAAGCACTACAGTCTGGAGTGAAAACTGCAATTTTAAATTCTCCCAGAGACCCATTATTTGCAAACCATTGACACAAACTGCTCCAGTCCCCCCATCAGTGTATACCTGGGGAGCTCTTCATCCACAGAGCCTTGCATGCTCAATAACTTTACATACTAGAAGTCCTTATGAAATTTTGGCTAAAGAGGTATTCTTACGTATGTGAAATGTTTTTTCCTTACCATCCAAAAAGATGATTAATATATCAAAATGTATACTCAGTCCATCTTGATTTAGGAAATTTTCATTATAGAAAACAAGTCTGGTATCCAATAAATGTTTGAAAAAATATGAGATCCAAGACAACTCTCCCAAAACTTCTAGGTAGCTTTACAGAATAGCTTAATAGATTTTTTTAATGGTTGGAATTAAGGGTACAAATGAATCTAGAACTGTGACTTCCCTGAAAATTTAATCCTAAAGTATTTTTTTCTTGAGTTACAAATCCTTGTGAAAAGGGATTTACTTGTAGACACTAGAACATTAATATTACTGTACAATGGAACCTGCTACATGATTGTCCTTCATTTATATTAACCTTCTGCAGAATTTAAAAAAAAAAAGTTTTTAAGAACAGACAGATTGATTCTAATCTGATTGACGATAACCAACATTCAACAAAAGCAGCTGATGCTCCTATCAGCAGTAAGCCTAGTGGATATTTAGAATACTGCATTTTCTTGCGCTTTTTTTCCCATTCTTGAATTAAATCTGTGTCTGCCTCTCTAGTTTATGTAAAATTAAAACAAATTACAAAAAATAATATAGCATTGGCTTTAAAATTACAGGAAGAATTCAGGATGGAGAAATTGAAGATGTTCGATACTTTGCAGACTAAAACTATACTCTTCACAGTTCCACTATGAGAAATTTCTATTGCAGTGTCTTTCCTAAGCATCCTAAATACAACATCTATTACATCATTTGATATGATTTTTTTTTTCTTTATTTTTTTTTCTTCAGTTTTATGGGGGTCTGCTGCTCCTTTCTGCTTTATTTTTGGCAAGAAGAGTTTAGCTTCTGTAAAAGAGTATTTTAGTTTTTATTTTTAACTTATTCTTTCTTTTCAAAAAAGAGAATGTGCCTAAATGGCAAAACACACTACTCTTGTTCGGATTCTGCTACATAAGAAATTGAAGTATAGGCTTCTTCAGTGCACTCCAGAGTTCAGCTCAGTTCTGTAAACAGACCAGGCAATATTCACACCTTATGGTGTGAAGATTTTCTATGTTATTACATATAGCTTAAGTAATTCACCCATCCCTTGCAATGTTTTATTATTCTTAGTGTATCTACAGAAGTTTCTCCTTATATTTATCAAAACCTTTTTTGTCTTATCAGTCACACTTTATCTTCTGAATGTTTTTCTAACAGTAGAAATGCTGGAGAAAGAGGAACATAATAGCAAAGAATCAATAGGCTTATTCATATTCACTGACACTCCAATCACAGCTTTCTTTACAGGAAAACTGTCTCTTTTCCCCTACAATTAGAAACTTCTCATACCAGCAGCCAAAGCTGTTCTGAGCAAATCTGAGAATGAGAAGGAAAGGTGGAAATAAACCAAATCCAGGATGGCAAATAACAAACAATAAGAGAAACATAAAACTCACGCAGAGCTAAAACGTTGCAGCCAAATCCAAACACACAGTGCGTATATGGTACTGCACGCGCACACACTCTAGCAGTTGCAGCTGCAGCTGTAGCAAAATACCTACTAAAATCCAACTGTGAACAAGTATTAACAGGATCATTGCATCAATCCCATGGCAAAAGTGACACTGAGACATGAAGTTGTTGCTAATTATCCACCAGCCATTAATATATCTCCTGCTGCTAAGTCCTATCTCCTAACATTCCATCTGTGATGCTTTTTCACCTTATTTCCAATTCAGCTACTGAAAATTTCATATGTAAGATATATTTCTTGGTCAAAGCAAAATGCAGCTCTGAAAAGGCTTCAATCCACAGAATCATGTAACAGAATAGGAAGAATGTTCGTTGTAATCCTTAGCAAATATCTTCATCAAAGAACTATCAAAAGATTTCAGATGACAGCATGAAGCTTTGCTGTTTCTTTTTCTGTCTTTTTTTGTGTGACAGAACAAGAGATACCTTGTAAAATTAGCAACAAAATTAACTTTTAATGGGCAAACCCATTTTTTCTACCATAGAAAGAAATATTTCCATACTATTAGTTTGATTTTTTTCCTCTAAGGATGAATTAAAATTATTTATTTTTGAATACACACACACACACAAAGGATTTTTTTTGGGTAAAGGACAATATTAAAAATTAGTAAATTTATTGTAGCTTAAAGTATTCGTTGATATTTAATGGATTTTACACAATATATTTAACATTTTTGCTGTGCTGGGAAAGCAGAATAAATATTAATCTCTTCCACCAATTAATTTGCTTAACAGTTAGCTTCTACTAAATGGGCTTTTGCACAGGCTTACAACACCATGTCTAATGAAACGGCACCCTTGGTAACCTGTACAGAGAAAATATGTGAGGGATGATACAGGTTTTCTTTGAGGTTTTCTTGAAGTGAAAGGAAAGAAGATTTGTATAACTCATCTCTGCGGTACAGAGGGACTGTAAAGGTTTCTGATCCATAAGGCCAAAATGAACCTGAAGCCAAGTTAATAACTAGCAGGGAGATTAAACCACTGTTCAGATGCAGATGAGAAGAACTTAATTTTATTTTTCAGAACTCCAAGATACTCCAAGGCCTGATACATGAAGAAAAGCCTGAATAGAAGATGTTAGTGGAAGACATATGTAGTCCTTTTAAAGCTAACACACATCCTGTGCAGCAGTTTCTTACAAAAGATTGTAGCACTGTCCTATCATGTACTCCAAATTGTATGTTCACACTTTGTATTGTTCATATTTATACTGTGCAGCATATTATGATGAAATGTAGTGGTTTATGTAACAGCTCAATTTACCTTTTATCAGTACTTTCCACACCTCTAGATTCCATTCAGACCTCCTGTTTAAAACCACTGGCAGATATCATTCACACTTCCCAAATATCCTCTAGTCAGTCATCTTGTTTCATGGCAAACTTTCCTCATCTTTCTCCAAGTTTCCTAACACTACTCTTCTGCCTGTGTTGTCTCACATATCTTTCAAAGGCCTTTTCTTACAGCATCCATAATTTTGCCTTTTTAACATTAAAAACTGTGGAATATCTGATAAATATATTAAATAGCACTTATCAATTTCTTTCATTTCTTCCTGAGATTTTTTTTTTTTTCTAGATTATAAAGCTCTTTGCAGTAGGTTCAGAACATCCAGTTACGGCAATAATGCTGACAATGCACAAACAAGCAGACATTAAAAAGCATGGGGGGGGGGGGGGGGGGGTGCATTTTAAAAAAATTATCAAATTGGTCAGACAAATACATTCCATTGACAAGAGCAATCTACAATCAAATCCCAAACAGGTAATTTTCCCAGTTGGAGAATGAAGGAGTCTGCATATTATTCAAGCACAATATGCTAGATTTAACATAGAAGATCAGCACTTACAAATAATACAAAAAAGAACACATTGAACATTATCAGTAAGGCTATCTAGATAGTATGATCATGACTTTTTTTACAGAATTTTTGTGACTATCAGTAAAAAGTCTATCCTCATAGCTGACAGATAGGGAAACTTCTATTTTACAGATGCATAAAAATATTATAGGCATCAGGGAGGCCTGTGCTGGAGTTAAGAATAAAACCAGAATTCCTGAGTCCCTGCCTCTTGTCCAAATTACAAGCATGACTGGTATAAATCAGTCTACTACTGTAGCAGCTATCACCAGAAAAGCACAGAAGACCAGAATCAAATAATAAATAGTTTAGATATCTCTGAATTAAAGATTTCAGTATCCTGAATGTCTTTTAATGTTTTCATGAGGTACATATAGAAAAGACCAAACCCCAGGTTGTTCATGAGGTTAAAAGTAAAATTTTACACTATACATTTTCGATAGACTTTCGATGTTTTGATGAACTACTGAGTTGGTGTGTTCTATAGCCAAGTATTCTAATTGGCATTCTTCCATTGTGATCTATTTGCTATGCTTTGATTCAAAAATAATTTAAAAAAAGCACTATTCTTGTTACTTATTGATACAATATGAAAATTTGGAGTGCTATTCAGAATGGGAGCAAGACACTAAACGCTCTGCACTCTTTTTACTAAATCCCTTCTCTAAAATTAACTTCACCTCCACTACTCTTGTTTCTGCACTATAAATGCTTCTTAGACAAACATTCTCATATTTGGTCAAGAGAGGAAAACAGAAAATGAGACCAAAAATATTTCTATTTTGTGAGAATAAGGAAGTCAATGCTACTGTTCAAACAATTTGGAAGCTGGAAGCACAAGAATTAATGAATGCACTTACAGTACATTAGCAGATCTACAGCTGCAGAGGGACTGTTCAGACAAAGAGGGGTATTCACACTATCTCATATATCTAAGTGCAGATTCCTTTGGGGGGAAAAAAAGGGGTTTTTTTATATCAACAAGCACTGATGCTGTGACAACCTTCTGCTGCCATTGATCATTGTTTTTACAGGGTTTGACAAACAAGGAGACAAAGATCAGATCATTGTGAAGGATTTTGCTAGAATCCTTCATATTTGTTTATGATACCCCTGGTATCTTCATATTTGGTTATAAAAACTTGTACATATAGATACAGGAAAAGTATTTCCAATAGAATGAGGTGGCAGGATTTTTTGTAGCCTTGCTTAAGTAATACCTACCCTAACTTCATAAAGACACAGTAGACTTTTATAAAATCTGAAAACAAGCGAAGGAATGATACATTGGGTGGCTATGGGGTGAGATAATTTCAATGCCTGTGTCTAAACTGGGACAAACCAATTCTGTGAAGTTACTTGAGTGCTGGTCATCAGATGCACTGGATGTGTAATGCGTCCTTGTGCCCCACACCCTTGTACACCCACATTTCGTTTGGAAGGAAACCTGGGCTCCCCTGGTACAGACAATCAGAGCACCAGGACAGCACTGACTCTTCTGGAGCACACCTGCCTCAAAAAGGTGGAAACAACCAATGAAATCATTCTATACTTATTTTAGCACAGCTACACAGGTTTTATTCTTTAACACAATTGCTGTGTATAATGGATATTGCATCACAGTGATTGCATTATCACAATCCTGCTGAAATAGATTATTTCTAGTGTAAAAAGTAAATTTAGCCTTTTAATACTCTGGTATATATCATCTCAACCAGGGAAAAATGATATGTTGAAAAGGAGGTTTTACAGGATGTGCTGTGCTTTGTCATTTTTTTAAGAATCTTTGAAATTAAATGGATAGTTACTTAAATAACAATTAATTAAAACTGGTAGTATCTAATGCAATAGTACACTTGCAACATGTATGTGAACTAGGAATTGTTAGCCTGTAGTTTAGACAGGGGACTGATTACACATAGATTCATTCAGAAAAAATCCCTCTCATAGACAGAATCAGTCGTCATATATACCACCAGTTGAAAAGAAGAAAGCATATTTTAGGCTAGACCTCATTCCCTCTCCTCCCAATTGCTTTACATCACTTGGGAGGGGTGTTTTACATTATCAGAGAACAAATTTTTCAATTACACTCTTCAACTTTCTCCTTTCTGAGTATAAACTTAGTGTGCACACACCAGTCTGAACCTAGGATGAAGCCTTTTTAAAAATTTGCCCTCTGGTGTTTAAACACAGCTAGATTCTGAAACTTCACTTTGTCACTAAATATAAGAACACACTGAAGGGCATGACTTCAAACATTAGAAACTACACACTCACCATTTTGTTTTCCTCAATAGTTCCAATTACCTCATTAATATTTGTTTTCATGCTAGAGAGAATATACTTTGGAACATCTGTTTGTTGAACTGGGTATCACTGAATCACAACTGGCTACTAATAGCTGCAACAAAGAAAATTATGGGAAGATTGTTTCTAAAGCACAAATGTTTGCAGTTGCTGTTTTCCAGCAGCGAATATGCTTTTCGAAAAAAGAAATAAACATTAAGAAGGGAAGCACTGTGGTCTCCCCGCTGTCAGCATCACATATTCCGTGAATGGGAGCATCATTTTGTTACTATGTAGCTAAACAACTGCTTAAGTGATCGATAAAGACCATTATCTTAAATCATAGCATGAATTCCCAATATCATACATAAAATCAATAAAACATACAAAGAAAAGGACTAAAAAATTCCACTAAAACATAGCCTGCTGCTTTGGAAAATAATATTTAGTAGGTTGGGTTTTTTTGTTTTACTAATTATGAGCTCAGTGGCAGTTTATTCTGCAGTAAATCTGCTGGTGTGAGATTAAACCTGTTATTGAACAGAGTTTTGAATCTACTGCAAGGCACTCATCACTGCTGGAGAGTGAACATTGCTGTTATCTCATTTAAAAGTTGGCCAGCAAAGCAGCCCATTTGTTTAAAATGCAATTAAGCTGGTGTCTTGAAGAGAAATTAGCAAGGAGCACTTCATTCTAGAGGCATAAGAGGTCTGTTCATAGACACATTAATCCTGTGATTTGGGACATCATTACGATTTGGGACTGTGTTCCGAAAGGATGTGCAGTACACACAAGCACAAAAGAGAAAAGCTGTTCATTGAGATGGGTCAGCTCTGTTTCATGAGCTCCCAAGATCTTCTCCACTAGTTCATGCATGTTGCATGTGCTTGCTAAAGTAAGGGGCGGGGGGGGGGGGTGGAATTAATCAAAAATATTGCTGTTGAATTGAAATTACTGGACATTTAGTTTACAGATCACTAGATTAGGTTAAAGAGAAAGTGGAAGTCTATTTTTTAGAAGCACAGAGTAGGATTATTTCAGTTTTATGGCAAATATTCTGCTGTTACTTGATTTGAAAGATGCTGATCAGTATTTACTTGTAAAAAAGCTAATCAATTATCTCAGGTAGAAAGACTAGTAGAATAAAAAAAAAAAAAAAACAAAAAACAAAAAAAACCCACACAAACCCAGAAAAGTTCTGTTTAACTACAGTTCTTCAGGAAGCAAACTGGGACACATGGACTCAGTATACTCTTTTGAAATAACAAATCTTTTAGAAGCCTGCAAAGTGGAATAGCAAAGGACACGTTCTTCTCTGATGTAACTTGACCAAAGCCAAATGCCAAGTTCAGTCTTTACAGAAGTCAGCAGAGTTACAGCAAAGCAGCTTTTTTCCTACTGACCTGCATATCATGACAGTACAGTCCCACTTTGAAGAACAAGTAAACAAAAGGCAGGCACGTTTACAAATACATGTGTGTCTAAATGTACACACATTTTTTGCACAGAAATGATTTAGAGGTATCCACCTCTGGGTTCACACTACAGGGTCTGTCTGTACATACTTGGATGTTCACATACATTTTATAGAAATTATATACTAATCTAGTTACGTGGTGATTTAGAAAATTATTTTGGGTGGCATTTTCTCAACTTGCCAATCATGGGAATGCAAAAAGCATTTTTGGTTAGAGTATCTTCAAGGGTGCCCTAAACTCTGTTGTTTGTTTTACTGGGACCCTCAGGGCCTTTCCAAATCCAGGACTTGTAGAATAAGAGCAGTATTTTTATCACTCTGCTTTTCCCCACCTCAACCTGCAAACAGAGATTGAAGAGGAGGGATTTTGTATGCTGTGAGCTTTGTGTAAATTCCTTATTACACTGGCACCCTCCTCAGACAAAAGAACAATCTCAGCTGGCCAGTGTTTGCGGTTTTTTCTTTCTTTTCTGCATTGCTCTGTAAGGTTAATGAGGGATCTGGACCGGAGTCAGGTTGAATGTTTATTTTTATATTGTAGTGGTTTCACAATCTCCTACCAAACCTTCATTTAGCATTTTCAGTGATGTAAAAGCCATGGGATGGTGGTAGCAGAATCCAGTTAATATTTGCTGCTACTGTGGACAGGAATTATTTTTTTTAAATTTGCTAGTTCAAACTCAGTGATCTATTATTAGTTTCTGATATCCCCACCATGATCTGGCTTTGGGAAAAGCTGATGAAACTTGGACACTAGATAAATGATTTTTTTGATCATCACTATTCACTCCTGCATGGTCATCGAACTTAAATCTGAGCATAGCAACATCCGAAGCACAGCAGACCCTTACAACACATGCAAACTGTCCTGAGCAGTGCGTTGCTAGTAAGTGCTGATTGGCAAATACCCAACAACAACGAAGCAGTGTGGTACTGTGATTTAAGCAATCTTTCCACAAAATCAGATATCTGAAATAAATTAATATTAAAACATAGACTTTAGCTGTCTTGTGATTTTGTCCTGCTGTCTCTGAACTAAATGAGCCTGAGGAACAAGCTCTGAGTGAGGAGTAGAAACACACTTGGAAAGGACTCCAATGTATTTCTGCTTACTTCCATCCATCATCACAAACTAACACTGGGCGGTAAGATGACTGTATTTTTAAAACTCCAGATTTTCTTGTACTGAGAAGAGCTCCTGTGGGGATACTTGAAACTTTTCAAAAGGCAGGAGAGTCTGTGGAGAAGGCTATACCCTTTCTGTGCAGCCTACAAGGATGCCACTCAGCACAGGCAGATCTACGATTTTAAACACTAGACTTAAATTCTACTTACAGGCAAAAATTAGTCTGTAGTGGCAGTGAGGAAATACACAGAATCAAAGCCTAGCCTCTGAAAACAACTGTTTTTTCTCTGCCAAGGGCACTTTCAGCCCCAGCTGCATTTAGTTCAAAGACAAAAGAGTCCGCAGCTGGGGCTCAAATCGAAAATGCTACTTTCAAATGACACTGGAGGCTTTAGGTCCCCAAGGTTTTTTACTCATTTAAATGAATAAATAAATAATAACAAAACAGAAAAGAAAAATATTTTACTTTTTTTTTTTTTTTTGCTACTTTTTCCACGGACATAATGATTCAGCTAGTCTGAAATAGCAAACAAGTTCCAGCAACATCTGTACAGGCTAGAATCTTCATTAGTTAATCAGATCATTCCCTTTTTTGTATTCCATAATATAGTGCTTCTACTGATTTCTTTAACCTTTCATTTTGGACACAATTAATGTAATCACACTTCTAACAATTTGGAGATGATTTCTTGCTAGCAAACTGCTATATACAGCGATGTGCTTCCTATTTCTGGCTTGACTCTCAAACAGCCAACAGAAATGGGAGCTTGAAGTTAAGTTAATTTCTTTTTAATTATCTTTCCTTTCTTTCTAATTATCTTTTGATCACAGATAAGAGGAACAAATTACAAGAGTTCTTTCATTATCCACAAAAGCTGATGATGTCTGCACGTCTAGTATAACATATTGGTGATGCTTATTGTTTCTGCAAGATGCGTTGACAACAGTTTGGAAGGAAAGTATGTACGTTACCCTAGTACAAAATAACTTTTAAAAAAACATACAACTACCAAGATTATGAAGCAAACTATATCTATGAAATGACTGATAGATTTTTTGATTAGAGACAAGTCAGACAAAAATTATCTTCAGTCAACATCAATTCTCTAATCTTTCCTTGACGTCCCAATACAAACAAGCATAGCATGAAAGTTACAGTTAAATATTCTAAAGCTACTCTTGAGAAAGCAGTGACATTCTTATCTAATTCCATGTTTATAACAGAGTAAGTCACCACTAGAGTAGCACATCACTACGGTACGTTTTCTAGCTTTCGTCCAGCCTCTCTAACATGCCAAGCAATTTGGCGTCTACTTCTGCCTTTGGGAGACTATTCCACAATCTAATAGATCTCACTGTCAGGAAATTTTTCTGCACTGCCAAGTCGTTCCCAAGAGTGCCACTTTTATTTAAGGGAGGGGAACTGATTCTGGCAATAGCGTAGTTGTTCCTCTGATATTTTCAGTTAGAGGGTGCAAGTAGCCAAACACCATCTGGTACCCAGCTGGTACAGTATATTTAGAGGCACCTAAAATCTTTCCAACCCTCCCTGGCTCATCTTTGCTTTTGGAATCAGCTCCTTAATCATTTTTAATCATTGTATTGTTTTGCTATCTGGAAAATTCCTTTGTATGTATACAATTATTGGAAGGAAGAATTTAATTATAGTTCAGAGACTATTATCGTGAACAAAGCAGTGAGGCAGGTTTTTTTTCCCTCCACTTCAGTTTAATTATCTTTAACAAGTTTTAATTGTGTATCTTTTTTCAGTTTACAGCATGCAAAGTGTCTCACGAGATGAACAAATCTATGAAAGTGGGGCAAGGTTAGTGGCCACACTTGTACATAAACATGAGCAACAGTAGATCTTTTATGATATGTGCAATAAAAATATGAAAAAGGGAATCTATATAGCAGCTTTAGTAGTTAAAATACTTTTAAGTATTCAGAAGGCATGTTTCAAAGACATGCTTTTGTACAAGGCTGTACACTGTAAATTATTTTTGCCATTAGACTTAAGAAAAAGGTAGAAAAGTTAGAGTAGTATCTTTTAAATGAACAAGGTGGTTAATGACTGCCCTATTACAGGTCCAAATGCAGTCCCTCCCAGAGCACAGCCCCTATTTAATATTTTTCTCAAGACTTCCTAGAGTGAAAAATGTGTTTAGTCTGTGGCACACTCCTGCAACATAAAAATGCTACCTATTCTTCACAGCCTGATTCCCAAGCCCACTGAAGTCAATAGGAGTCTTTGCACAGACATGAGTAGGTTCGGATTAGACCCCAATGCATAGCTAAATATTTTACAGTATCGTAATAAAAACTGCAGTAGAAGACAGGGTAGAGCAGAGATCTGATGCAAATCTTCAGTAAAGTCATTGGAGTGATATATCATGTAAAAGCAAATGTGTGCTCTGTGCATTTGCTATTTAAGTCATTGGGAGTTTTGCCTCAGAAATAGATAAAGGATATGGGGAGTCCTCAGTCTGCTTCAGCAGTGCAAGCAGAAAGGTAAAATCTTTCATAACAAAAATAAATTACTTGTCTGTTCCAGAGAATACAGGAAAGCAGATGTGGTCTCCATCATCTTCAAGATGCAAAATGAATATGCAAAACCAAGATCAGCTGCTACTGAGAAAACAGCTTATTTCCCCATGTGAAACCATTTAAAACAAGAAATGGAACTACCCAAGGAAAACAAAATCTTGTCTTTCTCAGCACACACATCTTCCTCTGAAGAAAGTAAATTCCAATGACTGGGAGCAAACAAACACAATTCTCCACAAAATTATCTCTATAAAGGACATATAAGCAAATATTTTTATTCCATCTGTCAGAGTAACAAAGAGTCTTCAGTTGAAGTCCTTCTTCTCGGTGTCTATGCTGCCACACCCATAAAGTGCACAGTTCCAACACCTGAGCACTGCTGCTGAGATTGTGCTAGTTGCAGCTTTCAGTCTCCAGCACTCTGGGACAGAGAACTCTGTGAAACATTTCTGCCCGAACTCTTAAACATTAGCAAATTTGCATGCAATTGAAAACGAAATCCTATAATAGAATCTATTAGGCAATCTTACTACAGACAATGATACTAGGTCTGCCTATAATAACAACAAAAGAAAAGGAAGCAGAAAAAGATGATTAAGAAGAGAATGAAGAGCAAAGCAAATGGAAACACTAACTTCACACTGGCACACGGTAGAAAATTATGAAATTGCTACAGCATTCATCTCAATGGGAGGAGAGAGAGAATCTGTCCCCATCAGAGCAGAACTGCAAATCTCACAGCAACAAGAAGGCCTGCTGGCAGCTGCCAATTTAGGGCTGTCATGAGACAGAGTTCCTCTGTACTTTAAAAAATTAGTCATATTAGTAAAATGAAGTATAGTTGCCTATCATTCTCATAGGTAAGAAAATAAACAGACTACCTGATAGTCTACTAGGTGTGTGACAGGTGATTGCTCATTCATTCCTATTACAAACCTCAGACCTTGTAAGCACAGCATCTCCTGCCAAGCACTGCATCAGTGAAATGAAGAAAACACTTGTGCACTCTCTTGGCTGGAGGGAAGACATCAAAGCATTCAGATGCTGTTGTGATAGTGGTGTGAATACATGCATTTAGTCAGGACTCCAAAGGATAGGAAATATGGAAGGGATAGGAGACAGGAAGCCTGGGAAATGAAATATTTTAAATGCTAACAACGAAGCAGCAAATTCTTGGCTTTTTATTTGTGTCTTGTGTTACAAAACTGACAGCCCTTTTATCTTGGAGTCAGTCCCAAAGTAGAATCCTAGATCCCAACATTGCTGAATTTGGGGAAAATTAAAATGTAGCTCTGAATTTATTGCAACCCTTCCTCTAACCTCTGCTGGAGGTCTCTTTCTCCTTCAGTCATTGCTCTCAGCAGTAGGACTCTGCAGCTTATACACTTCTTCTTGTTATGCAGGCCCATCTCATGTTTGTGATATCCACCAATGGGAAATAAAGTTAATGTGTGTTTAAGCATTTATTAATGCTTAAAAAAACACAGTGGTGCTTAATTAAGTCACAACTAAGAGACATCTGGAATTTGTGAATTATTTCACACTGCCCACAGTCTACATACACGTTTAAGTTTCAATACCTTTTTAAGTGCCAAAACCAGAAATTTTTTTGTACTTCTTGCCTCTCTGTGCTTCCTACTGTAGGACATGCACATTTCAGTTTATATGGGAACTTTTTTCCCATGAAACTACAGCCAATTTTAATTTTTTAGTCATTCTATAACCAAACAGATCTGATTAAAACCTAAATAATTCTCAATTCTCAACCTTTAAAATTCTCAATTTTAAACATTCTATTTTTTTCTTCTCTTAGATATTTTCACTGATCAAATTCATTTCATACTCTGAATACATTAAAATCTGAAGTTATTTTTCTGCCCTGGCCAACCAATATCTTTAACAAGCAAGATTTCCCGTTTGGAAGAACTTTCCTTCCAGCCACCATATTTATAACTGTGTATTGTCTGCTATACTAGAGGACTTGATAGACTTCTTAAATGCAAACAATGGTCCTTCAGTTATGTTATCTACAGCAGAAGAGGCTTATTCTAAATGGCAGTACATATTGCCCTGGCTGCCTAGGGCATCCACTTTACTAATGGTTTGTCTCCTGACCCATTTCTATTAAGCACAGAGACTAGCTGAGGATTTATGCACTTTCTCCTCACTGCTCATTTTGGAACCTCAAATCTATGACTCAATAGGAATGTTTACTGTGTCATTCTCAGTGGTCAAAAATTAAAGATAAAGTTTTAGTTACAGGGCAACATTTGAAATAATAGGCAGACCTTCAATCTATAATGCTCTATTAGAGTTTCTATTAAAAGCCCTATATCAAAGCATTTATTATTTGGAAGCAAGAATTTATGATAGATGAAACATTTCAACCACGCCAATGCCCCGGTCAATCAATCAATCAATCTAATTAATTAATAAAATTCCTTGTGTCCATTTTAAAACTGACAGTAGAAAAGGAGTGGGGGAGAAAGCAGCATTTGGGGACTGGATTTATGTATGTTTCTAAATGAATTTTTTGGCTGGTACCAATAGTTTTGCTTTTGCAAGAAAAAAGCCAAATACAAAAATTAAAAATTTCTTGATACTGTTTAGTAAGTTTCCAAGGATTATAGTCTAAAACTGCTCTGTTCTGAGGAGTCCTCTGCAAAGAAGACTGTTACAGGTGTGTTCTGTGGATCCTAACAGCATATTATCAGTAAATGTTTCTATACAGTCATAACTTTTAAACTGAACTTATCTAATAAAAGTTTTAGTTAGAAATTGAAAGCAAAAATGAATATAGACACCAAGATAACTTAAATGCTTTTACAGTGTTATCTCTCATAAATTGTGACATTTGGTATATCAAAAATAAGCTAAGGAAAGAGAGATTTGATAGGTAGATGATAGCACAGGAATAGAAGTCAACTAAGAAAAGTCATACTATGGAAGAGGATTATACACAGCTTTTCAGAAGAGGAGAGCGAGGGAAGTCTTTGCTGTGGAAGCATCACTTAAAGAGATGTTACTGCAGGAACAAGAATATTGCAAGACAAGATCTGACTAAGAGGAGAACATAAGACAGAACAATAAAGCAAATGAACTCCTACAGAAATAACCAAGTAGGGTATTACTTCAGTAAAACATTTTCTGTTTATTCATCATAGAGATTACTTGGGTTTGTAGCAGACAGGGTTGTTCTACAGAAAGAAACCATAATGAATATGATTCATCCTTTAATGAATACTTAATCCTTAGCCTTTAATACTCCATGCCACCATCTACATGCTAGACAGATGTTATTTATAATGCCAAGCAGGGACACTGAATATCTGCTTACAGGAAAGCAGTTCATTAAGCTATCAAAGAAACAGTCAAAGTGCCATAGAATCATAGCTGTTCTGCTTCTTCATGAGAAACTATTTCTTTATGTTGAAATTGCAGACTTAAAGATAATATTTAACCTGTGGTTATAGCTGACACTTAGACACAAAAGTTGAACTTCCTTGTTACCATTACATCATCTCTAGTCTTTCAGTGTGGGTAAAAGTTTTTGAGAAGCTAATTCTGAAGTTTTCTTTCTCAATTAGACACTGAGTATGTATATATTAAGGAACTAATTTCACTCCCCAGTGTCTTCCTGGAGACTTTAGGATCATCAAAAATAAGGTCTGATTTACTCAACTATAAGTTGAGTGGGTGAGTATTTCAGTTTCTTATTGCCAGGGAGCCCAGCAAGGAAACTCTATTTACATCACAAATTTTTTTCAAGATTGACTTATTTCATTTTTCTCTTCATTCTCTGTATGTGAGATTTAGAATGAGTATCAATAGAAGGATGCTAACTCAAGTTTCCATTTTGTCAGCATCATGGCAGCAGTCACTTAAAATAGTAGAGGGGTTTGAGTCTGGAGATCAGCACAGTCTGTGTTGATCTTTAGGAAAGACTACATGCTTGGCACAGCTGATGTTAACAGCTGAAATCCACATCTATGTGTAGATTTCATGGAATTCCAGGAACACTGGTAATTTCATGTTTGCAATTTTATACCAATTTACTCTGATATGAAACATACACATTTTTCTAAAGATATTGAGTCTGAATTGTTCCTCTGTAATGGGATTCCAGGCACAATCAGCAATCCATCCATAATGCTACTTTCGGAGCCTGACTGATAGATAATACACATCCTCTCATAATCTGGAAGACCCATACAGTCAATAAATATTCTGAACAAGAATGTTTCTCAAAGCAACCAAAACTATTCCCTTTAATATGAAATAGATGTATATTGAAAGACCTCTGTGAACCTACTGTGTGTTAAAACAGACAGCTTACTTAAATTCTCAAACTCTTGAATATACAGCCATGACAAAACAGAAATAGTTTTACATGTTTTCATGCACAATACTGATTAATCATAGAGCCAAAGAATGGTTTGGGTTGAAAGGGACCTTAAAGATCATGTAGTTCCCACCCCCCTGCCATGGGCAGGGACACCTTCCACTAGGGCAGGTTGCTCAAAGCCCCGTCCAACCTGGCCTTAAACACTGCCAGGGAGGGGGCAGCCACAGCTTCTCTGGGCAACATGTGCCAGTGTCTCACCACCCTCACAGGGAAGAATTTCTTCCTTATATCTAACTTAAATCTGCCCTTTCAGTTTAAAGCCATTACCCCTTGTCCTATTACTACACTCCCTGATAAAAAGCCCCTCCCCATCTTTCCTGTAGCCCCCCTTAAATACTGGAAGGCTGCTATAAGGTCTCCCCAGAGCCTTCTCTTCTCTAGGGTGAACAAACCCAACTCTCTCAGCCTGTCCTCATCAGGGAGGTACTCCAGCCCCCTGATCATCTTGGTGGCCTCCTCTAGACTCACTCCAACAGGTCTATGTCCTGGGGGGGTGAATCTTTTGAATTCCCCGAGAGCCGGTCTCTGCTCGGCAGAGCCGCAGGGTGGGCAGAGTCACCACAATGACTAGAGGAACAATTGTGCTGGTGACTATTAACTGACCACTTTAGTAAGTGAATGGAGACAATTTAGCAACAATCAACCGATAACGGTCTGGAGAACAAATAAAGGCACTTTGGCGATGAGACTATTTTCCTAACAACCCATCAATGATCAACTGATCACAATTCAATTCCTACAAAACTTATACACATGAATATATGTAAGAAAGAGAGACAGAGAGCAGAAAGAGGAAAGAGAAAAAGAGAGGAATGAGGGGATAGGAAAAGGGGATATCACCACCCTTGGATCCTGCATTGTCGCAGAGTAGCCAGCTTGGTCCATAGGTGGTGGGTTGACAAAGACACACGTGGGGGGTTGCCTTTAGGTAGTCTCTTTTACACATGCGCAGTAGGTTGTACCAGAGGGTTCTCATTTTCTCTGGTTTGTACCTGTGCAGTTAGGCAAGTTCTGCCTCTGGGCAACAACAGGTGGGAGGGGGAGGGAAACAGCCCACCAGTCCACTTCTGCAGATCTCGCTCTGCTTCTCCCCCACAGGGCTTCCCACTCGACTTGTTTGAGACATGCTCTTTACGAACAGTTTCTTGTTTACAAACAGTCTGTGACAGGTCCCCAGAGCTGGACACAGTACTCCAGGTGAGGTCTCACAAGAGTGGAGCAGACAGGGAGAATAACCTCCCTCAACCTGCTGGTCACGCTTCTCGATGCAGCCCAGGATACAGTTGGCTTTCTGGGCAGCAAGCACACGTTGCTGGCTCATAGTTTTCCATCCACTAGTACCCCCAAGACCTTCTCTGCAGGGCTGCTCTCAATCCACCCATCACCCAGCCTGTATTTGTGCTTGGAATTGCCTTGACCCACGTGCAGGACCTTGCACTTGGCCTTGTTAAACTTCATGAGGTTTGCACAAGCCCACCTCTCAAGCCTGTCTATGTCCCTCTGGATGCCATCCCTTCCCTCCAGCGCCTCACCCACACCACACAGCTTGGTGTTATAAGCAAACTTGCTGAGGGTGCACTCAATCCCACTGTCCATGTCTCCGACAAAGATGTTAAACAGCGCTGGACCCAACACTGACCCCTGAGGAACAGCACTCATCACTGCTCTCCACTCAGACATCGAGCCCTTCACAGCAACTCTTTGAGTGCAACCATCCAGCCAATTCCTTATCCACCAAGTGGGCTGTCCATCAAATCCATGTCTCTCCAATTTAGAGACAAGGTTGTCATGCGGGACAGCATCAAAAGCTTTTCACAAGTCCAGCTAGATGACGTCAGTCGCTCTTCCCTTATCCACCATTGCTGTAACCCCGTTGTAGAAGGGCACTAAATTCGTCAGGCAAGATTTACCCCTAGGGAAGCCATGTTGGCTGTCACCAATCACCTCCTTATTTTCCACATGCCCTAGCATAGTTTCCAGGAGGATCTGCTCCATGATCTTGCTGGGCACAGAAGCAAGACTACTATGTCTGTAGTTCCCTGGGTTTTCTTTTTTTCCCCTTTTTAAAAATGGGGGTTATATTTTCCCTTTTCCAGTCAGCAGAAACTTCACTGGACTGTCACGACTGCTCAAATATGATGGATAGTAGCTTAGCCACTTCATCCACCAGTTCTCTCAGGACCTATGGATGCATCTCATTAGGTCCCCTGGACTTAGGCACCTTCAGATTCCTTAGATGGTCTTGAACCTGATCTCCTACAGTGGGTGGTTCTTCATTCTCCCAGTCCCCGCCTTTGTCTTCTGCATCTTGGGAGGTGTGGCTGGAACCCTTGCCAGTGAAGAGTGAGGCAAAAAAGTTGTTGATTACCGCAGCCTTCTCCATAACCTGGGTAACTAGGTCTACATGTTTCCTTCTGGAGAGGGCCCACATTTTCCCTAGTCTTCCTTTTGTCACTGACATACCTATAGAAGCTTTTCTTGTTGTCCTTGATGTCCCTGACCAGATTTAATTCTGTCAGAGTTTTGTCTTTCCTAACCTGATCCATGGCTGCTTATACAGTTTCTCTGTATTCCTCCCAGGCTACCTGTCCTTGTTTCCATCCTCTGTAGGCTTCCTTTTTATGTTTGAGCTTGTCTAGGAGCTTCCTGTTCATCCATGCAGGCCTCCTGGCATTCTTACTTGACTTCCTCTTTGTCAGGATGCATTGCTCCTGAGCTTGGAGAAGGTGGCCCTTGAATATTATCCAGCTTTCTTGGACTCCTCTTCCCTCCAGGGCTTTATCCCATGCTACTCTGGAGACACCACAGTGGAGCAGGTATTTCTCTGCAGCCCTGGTCACACCAGCATCACCCATGAGCTTTTCCATCTTATTTTCTCCCCTGTTCTATTGAGAAGGGGGAATGAGAAAGTGGCTGAGTGGTCATCTGGCAACCAGCCAAGAATCAGCCCACCACCGTCTGTAAAGAAGATCTGATTTTTGCAGTTCTCAACTGCACTTCTACATGGGATTACCTGTATTGATTATGACTTAGTACTTTTTCTAGCTATATAATCATGTAAAAGTGAAACTTTTGACTGCCTGTGATGCTTTTGGCCTTTATATCCAAACTAATAGCCTTTATTTATTCAAAGTATCTTACATCTCTGTGTATTTCTGTCCTTGCATAATTTGTATAAGATGACTATTATAGCATTCTTTAATGATAATGCCAAGTCTCTGTCTCAATGGCAGATTGCAGTTCTTTTTTTCTTTTTTTTTTTTTTGTATACTAAACCTAATTAAAATGGCAATCTTCCAATGGCTTCTTTACCAGGAAAATAAAAATGACATCCATACAGATATTGGGGTTGGGGCTTTTGATATATCTGTTTCCTATTTTTTTCTAGATATGCAAAGAAAATATATTATTGTAGTTGCCTAATCTACAGTTATCTGGGTTTCAATTCCATATACTCCTTCCCTCACACAAGGCCTGAGCTCATCCTTGTTGAGAGTTAATCTTACCTCCAAGAGAACCTGAGAAGACAATGCGTCTCTAAACACTCCAAAGGAAGTGTTTGCCACAAGGCCTTGGTGGAGTTTGGCATGAAGACACAATCAGAAGATAATAAACAAAAACATTCACATTTAAGTTAATTCAGTTTTTTTCTCAGGGAATTTGTAAAGATGGGTGACATAACCCATCTGGAAGCTGTCCCATAACACTGAGAAGTCTTGTCATTCTTTCAATGCTGAACTAAAAATCTTAATATAGCAATATACTAATATCTTTACCTGATACTTTATGAACCCAACAGGAGACAGAATTGCCAGTATTTTTTTGTTATGTACTATTTTTTAACACCAATTTACTGCAGAAATTAAAAAGATCAGAAAGTCAGTGGATGAGATGTTTTATAAGGAACCCATCCATTCTACCCAAATGATTATTTTTTCTGTGAATACGAAAAATAAGTTTCACAATTTTCTGGCAGAATTTATCATTTCAAAACAAACACAAGTTACTGTTTGAATTAAAGCATTATTATTTCACGGTGTAGTTTCCCTCCTTTCCCAGTCATCAACAGCAAACCGAAAAACTTTGATTCATTCTGCATGTATCTGTTAATTTCATATTCTTTTGCTCCAACTTTTAATCACCAGCAGGAAAATCTCATCTCACCCTAGCAAACAAGGCAACATTTTCATCTTCAAAACCCCAGAGAACCTAAATAATTTTTCATAAGATTGAGAAGTAGAGAGAGACTCTGTCTGGACTGATTCTTTCTCCTATTTTTGCACCTGCATTACCCTCCTGGATTATCCTGCTGTCAGCTGCTTCTGCACAGAAAACACTTATACATGCACACCACTGACTGAAGTCTCTTGCTTTTTCAAGCCATGCTCACCCACTTCAAAGTTGATACTGCGCCATCAGCACTATTTTAGTACAGGTTTCAAAAAGCATTTCATTATTGAGGCTTCAGCAACAAGGACACCCTGTATACTGTGGCAAGAGAGGTGTAGGATAGAAGGAAGAAAGAATAAATAGCTGACTAGTGTAGAGGGAGCAGTGACAAAGGTTGCTACCTTTGCATAGAAGTCAGCAGCTGAATGAATAACAGCAGGGTTCAGAGTCCTCTTGTGGCACCATATTCCTTTTAACATGAGCGAGGAACAGTTGGCATCTGTAAACTTTGTTTACCTGAATACCAGATCAAATTGATGGAATACTTCATCTGTTAGAATTGTTGAGGATTACAGTAAGACTGTCCCTTTAACATGCACTTGCAAGTCTATTTCAGAACACAGGATTTTTCTGTAAGTGGTGGACTATTTGGGACTAATGAGAAGGTAGCTGGTGTTTGCAGAGGTCAAAGATATTAGTGAAAGCACCTAAAATTTTAACAAAACACTAGGTGTTGCAGCAAAAAGAAACTGAAAAAAAAAGGAATAACATACTGCAAAAAAAATGTTCTGTGGGGCACAAATAGAAGATCTGACATTTTCTGGCAGTTTAGCTAAGTCCATTGTAATGAGAAAAGAAAGATTCTGTATGAAATCAATTCTGTTTGCAATACTTTTCCTTGGATGTTGTGAAGAACCATTTCACATCTCAGAGATGACATCCTTTTCTTTAGGGCCTAATCCAAAAACCATTTAAGTTAGTGGGCTGAAAATGACTCAGCTCAACTAGGAATGATAGCATCTGCCATAAAATTTGTTTCACATCTTTACAGTTTCAAAAACATCACAGACATATCTCCAGGAACTGGAGAGGGAGGAGGGACATGTCCAAATGCCCCCAAATCTTTGTTTAGCTTTTCCACTGTTTGAAACCTTTACTATAGTTTCTTCATGGTGGTAGAAAATGATCCATCTCATCACAGGACACAATGAAAAAGGAAGTACAAACACTGTTTTTGCAGTGTGCAGTCTGCATTAGTATAGTTACATTACATTCTTTTAAAGTTAATTAAAACATTTGATCTAAAATGTGTAAATAAAATAGAAGATACAATGGAAACACATATAAACATGTCACATCAAAGGGTTTCCTTGAAAATGAATAGACTGGAGAAAAAGGAATTATGATGCATATGGAAAGAGATAAAAAGAGCAGAAAGCAAACACTAAAATACTCAAGCCAAGACCGTTACACAAACAAAAATACTGTGATGGAACAGAATGTGAAGTTTTACATTTAGAGTTTTCTATACCATTTAATTTTGTATATTTAAAAAATGAGGAAATGGAAACTTCCTCTACAGAACAACGTGGATAGTAGTTTGCTCCATGGAGAGGTAGGAGAAGTAAGGATATAAATACTGCCACAGTGACAGTTTTAGACCCAGCTTTGTTAGCAGGTTGAAGTCAAACCAATCAGAGGTGCATTTATGAAAGAACATTAGAAAGATGCCTGGAAGATTAACAAGGAATTAACATACTATTAGTACCAAACATAGGAAGATCTTTTTTTCTGGTTTTAAGACATTTAAGTAAAATGCCAACCCCCTCCCCCCAAACCCAACATCAAAACACAGTGCTGAATCTGGTGCTGATTAAACTGGAATCCTTTGCCACGCAGTATGTCAGATGTCCCATAGCCTAAGATAACAGAGACTTGAAAAAAAAAAAAATTTGAGGGAACTGCCGTAAAAAATGAGCTAAAGAATGGCTAAAATGACTGACAAGTCTTTACTACTACTAATCCAAGTAAGGAAGGAAAAGAAAGATAAAGGAGAATAAACAGTGCTCTCTTCTCCTTCTCTCACTTGAACGGCCAGCAGTATCCTCCAGCAATGCTTGCGATCACCACATGTTTCCTCCTCCCACCCTGTTACTGCACTACATATGTGGTCCAGTGATCTCCATGGATAGTAGCAAATCTCATTTACTTCAGCTGAGTGGGACTGACTCCTAAGGAAAAAGCTGAAGAACGAATCTTATCCCCCTATACCTTACTGCACTGGTGTGTCATTGTTCACTTCAAATATAACAGAAATCTCTCCAGAATGGTTTTGCTTTTAAATAACTGATGGTGTAGGAGGGAGCCAGGCAGGAGGAGGGGGAAGAGGGATCCATGGTGTGGGTTGGTTTTTTACCTACTCCTGTGTTCCTTGATTAGTTGTTAAAATTCTTTGTATGCTCCATAAGGAGAGAAAGGGCAGGAGTACAACTTTCTGTTTAGATAACTACTGTAGGAAGAGGGTCTGCCTACTATTTGATATGATAGCTTGGTGATTAGACATCTTGTCCAGCAAATTGGAAATCCAGGTTAAATTCCTTCTTCTGCTTTAGCATATTCAGGATCACATCCATTTCCCAAGCAACACACTTTATGCCATAGGCTGCTTGATAACGAGACATCAGCAACATCTTTTGTTAAAGCTGCATCACTGTACTGGGGAAAGAAACTGAGATTATTTGGGCCATAAACACAAAATGGAAAGAACAAGATTTTAAATTCAAACAGGTTAAGAAAAATGGTTATATTAAGTGATGAGAAAGAGTCCTGATTTCTAATCCTTATACTTAGGATTGCTTGTTTATTTTATTCAATAACTACTTAACCACTGAGATCAGAAGAGAGAATTTACCTGTCTTATTTTGTGATATTTTTAGCATTTTTGTCTTCTGCCTTTACTAAGTCACTTGCCAGTTTTCCAGCATCTGTGGCATTCAGCTTTTGTTGTGCTGACTCTGAAGTGAAGCATTAGATGAAAAGAGGGACAGAATGTTTAATATCTAAGGTTACTCTTGAAATGCATTTTCTTGGGGGCAGTGAAAACACACACAACCCCCATTTCAAGCAAGAAAAACTTCAAAAAATCAGCTTTCATTCCCATCTTTACCTCTGCATTCAGTGAAATGCATACAGCTGACTGGAAATTAATACACATACTCCATTTCTCTTTCTGTTTTCACTACCTCTAGTATAAATCATAAATATAAGGAGCAAAGTCAGTAAAATCACTGTACTAAATAATAGTTTGAGGCAGAATCCATGTTTTGGACCATTTCTTACATACCCCTCTAGTACTTGCCTGGTTGATAAAATTCCTCAAGAAAATTCCTTAAGGCTACACTAGTCTAAGATACTTCAATTTTTTTTTTTTTCCTGATCCATGTTCAAAGGCAAGATTGGCTTTTTTGGCTTAAACTGGTTTACATTTCATGTACCTTCATTGTTCTGTAAGTGTATGAAAGTTTCTTAATAACTAATAGTTTTAAAGAAGCTAAAATGCCCAGCCATATACAGAGTCTACTCATGAAAATTTGATGTCAATTTTTTCATATTTCCTGCAATCTGTACATATTTTGTCTAATTATTTTTGGAAGTACATCTGCTTGGACACCTGCAGAATTACTGCAAGCTGTCATTTTCATTCTTGAAACATTATTTAAATTTTAAATTTGGCATCTGTCAAAACCAAACAAAAAATACTATTGGATATTATAATGCAGCACCTAATATTTGCCAAATTTTACCAAATCGCCAGAATAACAGACAATGCCTTCAAACTGGATCTTTATGTCAGCACTATGGAGCAGAAGAAAAAATTACTGCAAATAAATATATTTCTAGTAAGATATATTTTATTCTGATTAAGTCTCTGCAAAATTGATTGGACAAGATAACTTGTAAGCACTGACAATATGCTTTTTCCCCTCAAAGTAGTGTACTGTCAAACACTTTCACATTGGTCCCAGTAATATGAGTCTCAGTAACAGGACCTGTTTGACAGCCTAGGACACAGAAAGCTGTCAACCTAAGAGTAGACTGAAGATGATTGTTAAGGGGATTTGGTACTTCGTGTATTTTGCCTAATAGGGGAGCCTGTGCTCAGCATTTCCTGAAGCAAAAGAAGACAGATGAAATCTCTGGGCACTTCATTGCTGCTGCCTTTCAAAGATTTCCTGTCAAAACGGGCCTATAAGGGAAGAAAGGTTTTCAATAACATTTTTTTTTTTTTTCACCTGGCAGGATTTCCAGTCTTGCTATGGAAGTTTGAAGGCGCTGTCTTTGTAAAAACACTGCTGCCAAACTACCATATCTAGTTGTGTTTAAAAATAAAAAAGCAATATGACTCATATTACCATAGTGTATACTGTAAAACCAGTTTTGATTGACACTCTATCCATATTTTATATAGTGGGTTTTTTCTTCCGTCAAATGGAGCAAGTGACCTTGATGTTAGTGTGCTTTGCAACTTAAACAGGGAAAGCATATTTGTTGTCAACTTCTTTAGGGATACAATTTTCAACAGAGTATATAGGGAAAAGGAACACAACTCCCGTTATTAATAATAGGAGTTATTCATGTAATTCCCTGTTCACCTCATTGAGACTTCACCCTTTCATGTCAGCCTTCTTAGAAGGTTGCACCTATGTAAATTTTACCTGCACAGAATTAAAAGGCACAAAGAAAATTATAATTCTTTTCGGTATCAACTCTAAATAAAAAAATGTTGTACATGACTGAAAATCTACAATTCCCCATGGAATTTAATCTTGGGTGCTTCACAGAAGTGAATCAGCTGCATTAAAAATAGCTACACATACACAGCAACTGCAACCATAAAAACTAAGTGTTTTTCCCTACCTCATCATTAAAAATGAGCCAACAAAAATCTCATTTTCAAAACTATCTAGGAATCTGGATGCTGTTTTGAAAAAAAGAAGAGGACATCAAAATGGTCAAGTTATATGGAATTTGCAGATTAAGTATAAAGAATACCACTGTCTATTTAAGGCAAGTGATGTTGCAGGGTTGAGATAGGGGACTTGGCTTGTCCCTTGTTGAACAGTTCTCATCTGTTTGATGTTTGGGTTTGCAGTGGTCTTCCTGCTAGTAAGTGGCTACTTAGCCCGCTCTCATGTGAGGGCTTTTCTCGTAGAAGTGAAGCAGGAAATTCAGGTTTTGTAGGATTGAGGTATTAAATTAACTTGATTTATTACAGAGTATATGGAAGATTTTACTTTGCGGTCTATCTGAGAAAACAAGTGATGCACATTAACTATGTCTAAATGGACTGTGGAAAATAATTTAATCTGCTGTAGAATGGTTTGCTCCAACAGGGGTCTTGAATGAGGAAAAATAGGGGATATAAGGCTCACTGTCTGTTATAGGTAAGGACAACTTATCTGATTGGAAAATGGGTAAAACTTCATGATGTTTTTTAAAAAGAGTAAGATGAATCATTTGTTAAATGGGAATGATTGATATTTTTTCCAAGAAACAGGATCAGCAGATGTTACAGAGAAACAAGGATAAAGGGGAGAGGATGCATCACTAAAAGCAAGGACTGTAATCAAGAAAATTCATGAATTGGGAAGAATAGTGTTTTAAAGTCAGTGGCTACCAGACGGTTAAGGATGATTTTCAGGGTAACAAGGGTGTATTTGCATGTTCAGACAGCCTGCCGAGCAGAGTTATGTAAGTGAATGACTTGGAAAGATTGGGGAGGACTTAAGATATGCAGCAACAAATGCATGAACAAGCTGTTCAGTAAACCCAGCATGAAACTTCAGTAGAGGTAGATGCAGATTATATAGCAGAGGCCTTGTAGACAGTGGACCTGTAAAGTATAGCATTATATAGTAATGACTGGGAAAAACTGAGAGCTGAAAAATCCTGCATAACCCTGAGGCCAAAAAGGAAATCAACATGCCATCACTACATGTTAGATGGAGTAAGTCAGGTACATTTGAAGGTATTTCCCTTTTTATTTGTGCAAAAGAGAACTATGAAAGCAGTTGATAAGAACCATATTGAAAACAGTATATAACTTCAGGGGAAAAAGCCTACATTAAAATATTACAGAAGGTGTTAAAATACCTAACAAGCAAATAGGAAATTCAGAATTAAAGACGCCACATGTTTACAAACTCCCTCAGCATTCTCTCTCCTGTCCTCCAGGAAGAGAGCCATGCAGGCTTAAACAGAAAAATATTCCAGGACACAGCAAAGAAAGTAGATGCTTTTCTGCAGCCTTTGTCAAACACTTAGTACTCATGCAGACACCTTAGCACAGTTTACCAATAGCTCAGTGGGCCTGTTATTGCAACGCTCTGCCTTAGCAGGAAATCTGGGATGCATATTCCTTAAAGTAAGACTGTTTTCAAGACTACTGCATGCACTCTCCAAACACATATATGAAAAGGTTATATCCTCACATAAGTAATTACTATGAAATATTTCAGTAGCCCATTAAATTTTGATTGAAAGTAGGGCCAGTCCTGAGCCAGGTAGATACCACACAGCTGCAAGAGAGCTGCTGAGCAATAAAGTGAATTGCAGTACTGCAGTGGGAGCTGTTAGCTCTCCCCTTCTTCATTCCCCTACACATCCACATTTTGGCAGGTATCTGTAAGTATTTCTGGGGCAAAAAGCTCAGCTACAAGCTTTTTCTTTGCAGTGACTTTTCATCAGGTAAACCTCCTGTAATTCATCTGCGCAGGATCCCAGTCTCATGAAAAAAAAGGAGCCGAAAAAATAAAAAGGTAGTTCACCAGACTGGAAAGACAGAGAAAAGAAATGTCTTTGGCGGTATGGTTCAGTCTGTAGCAGTCCTTCCACTTTGAAACTTCAGATAAAGATGTAAAATCAGTCTTTTGCTTAACAGACTGCCAGAATTTCACACAATGATACTCTTGAAAGTAAAGAAGTGATGTTCTGGACCTAGACAGGCTTCTCTCACTGTGACTTGGCATAGACATGGAGTTAAAACTCATTTAGACCAGAAGAGATTAATTCTACTTGTGACATCTTTTTTGTCCAGCTTTGAGTGATGAAATGCTGAACAGCGTCTGATGAGCTACAGAAGCAGCTGTGAGAACAAGTCACAAGGCAGGATATTTTTTTTTTTTCCTTGCATAACATGATTGGAAGTAAAGCAGAATATTCAAGAAAAGAAAAAGAGAAATCCCCTTTTCCCTCTTCTCTCCAGTTCAACTTGTGACTAATCAAAATTAACAGACAGAAAATGTCTTTAAAGCCACAGTTAGGGCTTTGATACGTAGCTCTCTAGTACATGCCCTACAATAAGGTTCGAATTAACAAACACAGCCAAACCCAAACTTCTGTTCGTGGCCAAAAGTAACTTGACCTAAAAAAAAAAAAAAGGGCAAAAAATATCGTTTCACCTCATATCATGTTTTTTATACAAATTATTGTATGGAAATGTGGGCTCTACTGAGAATCACTTTGAAAAACACTGTTAGGTTACTCATCAAAACCAGATGATGCACTATAATTCATTTCTAAAACTATCTTCTCCAAGAAGGACAGACACAAGCTTTTTGAGGATTCCCTGCCCCCCTTTACCATGAACAGAAATTTGTGAATCAAAACAATAAATTCCACCATCCAAAAGAATGACATTATCCTGTACTACTCTCTTTATTTAATACTTTTCTCATTATTAGGATTCTTCTTTCAGCATCTATTCCTAACTTCCTCTATTTTCAATGCAATATAGTCCCACATATAACTCTCCCTTTTCCACATCATCATGCAATACCAAGCAGCTAACTAGAAACTAATCATATCATTAAGGATTTCTAAGCCAACGCCTGCTGAGATCTACAACACCCGCTAGTGTAGGGAATAGAGAAACAGGGAGAATACAAGATGTGTTGTTACAAGCAACCCATGTCTTGTACCATCTGAAACTGTAAGTACATTATTATTTTCAAGTATTGACATTGCTTACTTTTTTCACATAGAGAGTCATAAAATTTGTATCCATTATGATACCTCATTAAGTTTCCTGACTACTCTTTAGGTTTAAGAGATTATCTATCTACAAATTACAAGCAAAACAGCAGCTTGATGGAACTTGATTTTATCAGTTATAAGAGTACAAGATGCAGCTACAGCAAGAAAGATGTCCAGGGCCACACATCCGAACAAGTACATGAATACTGGACAGGAGCTGATCTAACCATAGTGATGTAGAAACATTTTTGTTATATGTTGTAACCCTCTGATGGGGACACTTTATAGGAGCAAAATACAGGGTAGTACTGGATAACACCTCCATTTGGCATTTAAGAATTGCATGAAAATCTCAACATAGACAGTTTTAGAAAGGGCCCTGAAGTTTTAAGTTTAGAAAGTCCATAGTCCAAACAACTTACCATCTAAATAGAAGAAGCAAAAGACGACTGTGGATCACAAAGAAACAGTAACGTTCAAATATGAAGAAATCTGTCCTGCATACAATGATTGCAAGTTCAGTCCTTGTCATACAGAACAATATGCCAGACTACACAAACATAATACTTTGCCTTTTACAGTTTTGTAGGCTTTTAAGGACTTTGATGGTCTTCCTATATTGTTTTTATATAATTTCCAAGTATTGTTCTTATTCTGACTTGGTTTTCCTTTCTTCTTTGCCTTTGCATTAGTGTCTTTGAGAATCCAGTTGGTGAATTTGTGGTGCCAAAAACAGAGGCTGCTTTTAGAATAAAGTCAAACTCCAAACAAATAAAGCAGAATGTGGCATTGGCAGCTTTCTTAACAGAAGTAATGGGCTTTAAAAAAAAAACAAAAACAAAGAACTAAACAACCACTCCCTCTTAAACAACAGAATTAGAACTGCAGCAGATAGCTGTGTCCAAATACTTATCACACACACTCACTTTTTTCCATCTTCTGTCTTCATCACATTTTTTTTCCTCCCATCTGAATCTATCACTGTTGAGTAAAGCCAGGTAGTAAACCACATGGTTATGGCCTACCCTTCTAAAAAGTCATATACAAGCTGTTTCAGTTTTTACAGAAAATACTGTATCTGCAAATAGTAAATATCAGGGACTAGAATAAACAACTATAGTCTTCACTATCAAGTCAAACAGGCATTTTCATCAAATCCTACTGGAATCATCACCCCATGCTCACAACTCCCCAGTGTGGCCAGTACACAACAAATAGCCAGTATCGGGGATACCAGGGCTCCCTCTTTAGCCTCTAAAACCACCTATTCAGTGTAATATTCTCAAAGCATTGCACTCAGTTGATTAAAGTCATGTTTGACTGTGATGTTTACATCACAGCATCACCAAAGTGAACATTTGACCAAAGTCAACATTGTCAAACGTTAATTTTGGAAGATTTTAAATGCACTCTTACTACACTAATGGTTCATCAGGGTATTTGAACTAAAACATCCTTGTTAATTTATGCCTATATACTACAAATTAACACACTACAAATATCTATTGCCCTTTTTTACACCATAAACAGAAACCACACATCCCTTCTCCTATGAAGGTAAGCTTTTACATGCCTACATCCAAATTTCAACACTTATTTCTGAAGAACTGAAACATCTCAGTCTTTTACAGAAACTAACAAAATAGTTTCACCAAGCTTCTCAAGACCATAATGAATCATAAGCACCAAATTTCTCAAAGCTTTACAGCATGGGAGACAAACAGTGCCAGACTGATACCTTCGACATCAGAGTAGAGAGTGGCAGGGATAACAAGGTGGAGCAACCCTCAGAGTGAGCTGGCAGAAATTACAATCCCATTAGACATCATAAATCTTCCATTCAAGTCCAGTACCTCAGTGGCCATTAAAATAAAACCATAGAGGGACAATCTCAACTCTGGCATTGCTCAGAGGGGGGCCTACAAACACCTATTAGAGTGAGACTGCCTTTCCTTAAGTCATTGCTATAGGCATACTGGGAAACTTTGTAGCCTTGTTTCCTAAGCAGGCAGGGTAAAGGAGTGCTCCCCTGTTTACATCATTTTCCTGTCCCCAGTAACTTGTCAATTTTTTTTCCTATTTCCACAAAATGTGATGTAGCTATATAGATACTGAGCTTCTTTAAATGTTGTGTGAATAGGCTGCTGCTAAAAGAAAAAGGAAAAAGCCAATTAGGGCGTCTGCTCTGGGAACGACTGTAATATGAGCTCATCTTTCCATAGGCACCAGAGATTTCGTGGGACAGAAGGGACATTACACATGTCCTAATTTCAGGAAAATCTTCAGTTTGAGTTGCGCCTTATTAGTCTTCACAGAATCCCATCACCAGACGCAGAGCTACAGCACACCAGGTTTCATTAGTTCCACTGCTTGCAAACTACTTGTTTATTTTAATAAAACATGAATAAGTGAAAACAGAAGCCTGCTTGCCAGGTGCGGTTATTTTGTTTGTTTGGCTTACCGGAAGAGCTTTAGATAAAACCATAATATTAAGCAGAAATTTTGCCTGTGTTTTAAATCACCCTATCAACAGTGAAATTACAGATGAGTGGTAGCTAAAATGCCTGCTGATACAGAATGAGTTGAGCTGGCCATTCCCTACCTAAGCCTGGTGCAGGCTGCTGCCACCCTAATCAAATTTTTCAGGTTCTAGATTCTTGCATTCAATACTGCAAAAGTGAGTTTCCAGGTTAATGCTGAATAAATACAAATAGTTTAATGTTCTTCTGCAGTCATATCCTTCCACATTGGTAAGTGTAATTAAGAAAATGTTACATTGCACATCCCAAATAGTGAATGTAGCTGATCGTTAATCATTATATTTGCATAGTTTATGTGAAAAATATTTAAATTAATGAATGCTCCAACTTTTCTTTGCCATAACATTAATGCATGAACAGCATCTGAATGTATAATATTGTATTTGTAGCTTATTGATTCTTATGCAATGTCACTGTAAGAAAACTGTTGGACAATGAACTTCTGGGTGTAGAGAAAATTTGAGATCAAAAAAAGGAATATTCTTTGATAAAAGCAACATATGCTTGTAGGGAGAAGAGAAAGATGCACTGTTCCAAGCTGACACGTTCACATAAACAAAAGATAAACTGTAATATATTAAAATAAAGTTTGGGGAAGTGTCTTTTATAAAATCCCGATTTGCAGAATGAATTGTGAATAATCTTTCATCTGTATTTAACATCCATAAAATAATGATTTCCACAAAAACATAGTGATAAAAAGGTTTATATGAGGCATGGAATTTCATTTTGCCAACAATAACTGTCTTGTATCTGTTTTATCGAGAACAGACAAAACAGAAATGCATCACATTTTAAGAATATAAAAAAAAAAAATCAAGAACATTATTTCAACAAATAACTCTTTAGACATTTGACTAGGAAACAATGTATGCTCACTAGCAATATCTCTGATAGGATTTGTAAAATGATAGAATGAACACATAGGGTATTATTAAAACATTTTTTAAAACCCGAAGTGGGAAAAAGAGGAACTAGTATTCCATTAAATCTATTTTATAAACCAGATGATTATTTAAAAAAACTTCAACTTATTTTCTGCGTGCCCAGTCTAGGCTACCATGGACTCAATTTTCAGAAAATGAGTATTCATACCTTTAAAGAACTAGGTTCATTTAAAAGTAAAAAATTAGAGCACCTCAACTCAAAATACTAGTCTTTTTGGAAACAAAACTGAAAAAAATGTGAGATATAAAAAATAATGTTCATACAAATTTATTTCCTTTTCTCTCTTTTTAAACTTTTGTTCTTTGTATTCTCTGTCTATATTGTCCAACTGTGGGGAAACTTTTTTTTTTAAAAAAGGAACAACTGAAATCATCATTTACATTATACCGTTACAGCTCTTCACATTAAGGTCATGTAAATACAACCCAATGCCCATTAGATTTGGGCATTCAAATCTGGACATGTTCTATGCATTCATATATATACTTGACCACTCCAACGCATGCATAAATGAGAGCAACAGTGTCCACTTGTAATACAACTTTGCCAAAAAGTCTTAAGAAATTCTCCATTCAGAAATACTGTAGCTTCTCCTCATGAACAAAATCTTGAAATGACCTTAACAGCTCCCTGTAGGCATAACTATTTGCAGTTCTCTATAGCTCTTAATCTGCATTTACCATGTATTCCAAGTAGCATTATATATTAATGATATGATGTACTTTAAGAACACTCACTTGCTAAACATATTAAACACATCCTTTCATGACCAAGGTATATATGAGGATTTATTTCTTGATAAGAACACTGGGCATGCTTGGGCAGCGATTAGATTATTAGTAAAGTATTTAAAATTCACAAGCACTATGAGTAAACTGACCCTTGAATGGTTTAAAAGCTTTTTTCCAAGTTTTAGCACTTACAGGGTGAGATCACTACAGTGAAAATGGCAGATTTAACACCATTTCAACATATATACATTTTGTGCTGTAATATTTCCTAGAAAGAATACATGACAATCCAGTGTCTCATGCAAAAATCAATTACATTTTAGTTCAAGAACCTCAGTCAGTGAAACAGGATATTATTTTGTGTCCTGAACAATATCTTGTTCCAGTTTCTAAGGAAACCAGCAGCAAAAACTAAGTTTACCATGCTGCATCCTCCAGAAACTGACTACAACGTCGGTCTCCAGGGTATCATTATCAAGTGCTATTTGCATTTAAATTTCTATAACCCTTAAGCAACTGGATTGTTTGTTTATATGCATGGTTATGATCTACTAGGTATCTAGGTGTTATCCCTCACGTCCCCATATGGGTTCACAGCCTATTGGCATTTAATGGCTTATAAAGCTAGATTTCAAATCAGGCACAGCATTTCTGAATTTTTATTTTAGAAATTTCTTTTTGCCACACTCAGCGAGATGTCTGTTCAAGCCTCACGATGTGCTTCATTAATGGATGTCACTCATTTGGTTTCATACATGAGAAGAAACAGAAGTCACGCTGCTGTGTGCTACAAATAGCCAGAGTCTAGAGGAACAGTCTATCTATCTGTTTTGCACAGAAGGTTTTAGGAACTGGCCTAGGGGAACTAGGTTACATGTTTCTAGGGGAAGCCAAGGAAAACTCCAGATTTTTCTTGACAGACACTGGCCTCTTTTGTCAGAAAAGCTCAACAAATATTCTGATGAATTACTGATGCTTTTATAGTTGAAAACTCTCCTGACAAACTACTCTGCTGACCAGAGATGACAAGGCCCTGACACCAAGTTTCTGTTTTCAGAATATACAGAATTGTTATAAAATCTGTTCACAGAGGATGTAACAAAAAAGATTCAGTGGCTGCATTTTCCCACTGAAATCAACATCAATTTGTCATGTAGTAGAAAACCCTCTTCCTTTCTATTGTGTTTTAACTTTGAAATTATTTTTCATTGAAAAAAAATCTTCCATAAACTTCTACAATCTCTAATTTTATTCTGTATTTAGTGATATAGAACTCTGAACAGGATAAAAAGAAGCTTTTCTAAACAAAACACTTCTATGACTAAGCAATCACACCTATCTGAAGAAACAGAGAATGTGAATATAAGAAGCAAGATTTCTGTTCTGAATTGTGGACAGATGCTTGCAAGTGCAGCCTTCCACAATCAAACAAATCTAATTAAATAAGTAATGTTCTAACCTTGGCAGGTGCAGCCACTGATTTAGATCAGATTTTTCTCCAGACAATTATTTCAGCAAAGTAATTGTTAGTTGGTCTCTTTTCTTATACAATGTTCCTTTATTCTCTGTTCCCCTCCCCTTGTAAAAAAACATTTAATCTGAAACAAACCAAAATTACTTTTCTTTCTTTTCTCCAAACTTCACTAAAATATAAAATAAATATAATAATATGGTACTCAAACACCATAGTAGTACAGAAACAAGAAACACACACTTAAAATGAGCTCTGAAGAAGTCCTGGGCTGTGTAGGAAAAAAACACTTACTGTGTGCTTACTATAAGCAACTCCTTTACACAGCTTGTTTACTGTTTCAGTAGCATGTATGTGTTATTACTATAAACAGTGGGTTGTTTGATTGTTACATATGAAAATCATTGAAGAATTAAAAAGATATATCCATTTGCAATTTATTAGTCCTTAAAATGACACTGAGATATTGTGTTCAGAGTAGAAACCAAGGCATAACATTATTTAATAAAAATACAATTCATAGAAATTTAACCTTGAGATCACCAAACAGATGTTTTTGCACTACAGTGTCTTTTTTCAGTGTGCACAAATAATAATAAAAATAAACTTATATAGTACATTTATGGTCAGTTATACTTTTTCTGGGAAGCTTTGCTGAGTTTCCTAAAATTATTGAAAAAAATAGTGATGGTACTATGGGATTTTTAAGCCAAGTGAGCAATAAATTTTAAAAAAAGTTGAAACCACTGAAAATATTTAAGAGAACATTGAAAAAAGAAAAGTAATGCTTCAAGGTGATAAATGCACACTCCCCACTGCTTGGATGCAATACAAGTACATCTTTAGTTAATTACATAATGCCTTCTGTGATGCATCTCTTTGATATTTTCTTTTATTGCAAATAATTAGAGTAGCATTACTTGCAAGATGTATTACTATCTGATGACTGATGAGTTCATTGGGCACTGCTGTTGATTTTATACACTTACTGCACTGGCTTGACAATAAAGTAATATCCCTATTATAGTCTCACCCAGAGTAGCACTGAGCACCTTTCAAGACGCAATGAGACCTTAAATCAGCCAGCGAGTGAAACAGAACTTGTGGCTTCTTTGCATAAGATCAGTTTTCAATTAGAAGTGAAAGGCCACATATTGTACTACATCATTCTTTGACTTTAATGAGTGTCTCTCACATTCAAGTCAAAGGTTGTGTATCGAGGATGATGTTTGACTAGTCTGTAATCTAAAAGCAGAGCGAATGCCGATTCATTTGCCTACCAAATGAGAAGCAAAGGCACAAGCAGTAGCAAAGACACACCTTGACAATGTTACACCTGTTGGGCACAGATTCCTGAGGCTGCCCCAAGCACTGCACCCCAGCCCACAGACAGGCTGCCTCTGCAACCCTGCCATTTCTCAGTCATCCACACTTTCATCTATATGCACTTCAGATGTCAATGATGTCTTACCTCTCCAGTCAACTGAAACAGAATATTTTCTGAGCCCACACAAATGAGAACGACAATAATTCAGATGAGGAAGGCTAATGGTTGATCAATCCGAATCCCATAAGCTACACAGAAGCAGCCAACAGACATTAACCGTTGGAATATACTTGGATGTTCTTGAAACACCACATGGCATACTGATAGATGTTTCTGAGGACCACAGGCAAAAATGAAGAGTAAGAGAAATGCAGAAGTGAAACAGAGTTAGGATATGTTTGAAAGTCCTCTTATACTCTTGAATTCCTATTTCTTGGTTGGAGAAGTAGGATTAAATAACGGCAACAAAAGTTAGGCAAGAAGCAGCTATTCTAGGGGTGGGAGTGCTACATGGCTGTTCCCCAACCTTGTATCACAATGAAAGCAATTAAGACTGGGGCAGGGAAGGGAGATGGGGTTTGACTGTCAAATGCTTCACTCTGAAGTGTTTTAACTTTCCCTCAGAAATATCACTACAGCCCTGCAGCCACCAAGAGGCCAGCCAAATTCTGATGAGATATAAAGGTAGGCAAAGTCCTTGTTGCTTTAACAGAAATAGAAATTCTGTTTGAATATGGCAGTTAACAGGAGCATTACTTAAAACACAACAGAAGGAGGGAGAAAATACGGGCATGGTGAGGGGATGGCTATCTTCAGAGATGAAAAATATACTGGGTGTCATAAAGCATGCCTGGAAATTAAAGTCTATGGAAAACAATAGTAAGATCTAGAAAGACAGAAAGGTGATAAAGTAGAAATTCCAGGTAGCAGGAACAGAGAGAGAGCTTTTACACCTCTAGAGATAAGATTGCTAGAAAGAAAAAGGTGCTACAAGAAGAGAATAACTAGAAAAAAAGAAAGGGAAGGTCATGGATAGAGATGGGAACAAGACAACTCAGGATTTAAAAAAAAATAAGGCCGTCTTAAGCAGGTGTGAAATGAAACCCCAGAGTATTCAGCACAGCTACCTCATTTCTGTGTCACAGCTGAGCCATCTATAGGAAATATCGTATCACTGGTATTTAAACAAATAAAAAGGAAGGAAAGACTAATGTAAGAAGAACAGGAAATCTTCATTGCAGAATGAAGAGGCTCTTTTTAATTTTCACTCATCTTTATTTCTTCCCCTTCTATTTTGGCAGCTGCTGTGGAGTAAGCCCTGCTCCTGTGACAGGGATAGCACCAGAAAGCAAAACAGTCTTAAGCTACCACATTTCTGCAGTCTCTTGTAGGGTGCCTCACAAATGCCTGGCTATTTTATGTACTCATGTCAGGGCAAAATTCAAGCTCAGAAATACAAACCAAAATTGTTTAGAAGGTTTTTAAGTTACTCCCTAAAAATGGGATAATCATTCATGAGAATTGATGCAATCCTACAAGTAATCAGTTCTTGCCAAAGATTGAATCAAATTAGAGCAACAGTGTTGAAGCCTGCATCCTGTAAGAATATACAAGAGCAAGACGTTTCATACATATTTTACGTATATTTTTCCACTATCTAATTGGGCTGGAGGAGTGAGATAACTCATAGCCTATTGTTCTGGCAAGCCACAAGTGTAAAGAGAGAAGGGAATTGTTAACAAGCTAATATTAGTCCAGTAACACGACTTGATCATTTTATTTCTGTCTGTTGGATGGAGGTCACAAATTCTCACGTAGGAAATTTGCTCTTCCTTTTGCCACAATGATTAGCTACAGCCTGTGATACCAGTACTTTGCTGTAAGGAATAGTACAGGAGCTTCACTGCTGGGTTATTATCTGGGATCTATTATGTTTTACATTTTTCAAAAATCTTTAAGCTAGATCTTTGACATTCAACTGCCTATAAGGACATACACCACCCGATGAGAAGCTTTGATGTGCATTTTGAGGATTAAATAATCTAGATGGAAGGCAATGTGTTTCCAGCCAAGAAGAAAACTATGGAGGAAATTTTGCCTCCTGCCGTTTAGCACTGCTGGCAGTCAATACCTTTCAGCCTACCCTCTAAATTTGATTTCATACATATTTACAGACTATTTCTCCTCTTACTACTAATTCTTTTGAGACCAAATTAAGAACAAAGATAGCAGGAACAGGCTTCATCAAATAAAAATGTAAATACGCTGCATCTCATTTTTGGATGAAGAAAGTTTATTTAAATATTTTCTCGAATGGAATATCTTTGCAGTATCATTATTGCTTGCAACTGGAAAAGTAATAGCCTTACAAGTCAGAGTAACCCATTGAGGCTTAAGCAAATTTATGCATTTAAATAATGTAGTTTACTTTCAAAAAAAAAGAAAAGCCCTAGAATTTTTTGCATTGTCAGACAAGGAAAGAATACTAATAATAGAACAATTAGATACTAAAGAAAAGATAATTTTACTTCCTATATTCAAGGTACATTTGTCAGGTAGCTCAATAGTTTTAGCTATAAAAGAAACACTGAAGTAATTTCTGAAAAATCTAAAGCTAAAACTGAAAATTAAGGTGCTTCTAAAAAGTGAGATTAATCCATAACATATTTCCAATTTTCATTTTCTTAAAGGAGGTCTAAAATCAATTAATGTTTTTTTAATTAGCAGCCCACCTTTTCTGTCTGATCAACTTCACAGCTAAATAGGAAAATATGGTACATACATGTCTTGATGAAGCCAATGAAGTTACAGCAGTGACTTTGATGGAGTCAAAAATCTTACCAGAGATGTTTGATCTCTTTTACATCCCAATTTAAGTTCAATTAAAAAAATAAATATACCTTGTCTGACTAACTGAATGCTCTTTTTTCTTCTGTTATTCCCTCTACCCACAGCCAAGTAAGTATTCTAAAAGGATTCTGAAAAAACGTTAGCAATAATTGTTGCTATAAACAACAGTTGTCTTTACTATTCAAAAGATACAAGACATTTTCATCTGTAACAACTTCAGTGAAGTTCAGTAAAAAAAGTAAAGTTATGTACAAAGTGAGAAGAGAGTAAATAGACATGTTTTCTATGTGTTTATCTGGCATGACATCCATCATAAGTAGTTTAAGATTTCTCTTAATTTTAAGGTTCTTCTATCCCATCCTACCCACAAACCACACAGAAGCTTCCATGTGGGTTCTGTAGACCAAAGCAGCACAGGAATTTGTGACTCTAGCTTTAAAACACTGTTAAGCATCTTATTTCATCAGCTACTTCCCTACATAGCCTACCAAGCATTAGCTACATCTGCTGTATTGACAGAGAAATAGTCAGAGCAAGCTTGGTAAGGCTTTAAACATCTTGTGTGTGCTGTTAAGGGGTCTCTGCAGGCCAATCTCTGATTTAGATTAGACACATAGGGATGTTCTGGTAACCAGGTTTGCCAGACATAGGCACACTGTTTCTGAAGAAGGTGGCGTCCACAGTGCCATGAGGGACGTGTAGTAGAAATGAAAGGTTGCAACAAGAAATGCATTGGGTTTTCCAGGTTGCATCAAACTTTAGCTTCCTCTGCACTCCCCAGCTTCTAAGGAGAGTGTGCAAACCAAACTCACTGAGCTAAGGATGTCAGGATTTACAGGGGAATCTGGATATTATCCTCGCCTGCAGGTATTTCTTCAGAGAAGAATGTATTAGGACCCGCTCCTTGAATCATTTTCTTTTGAGAAACTGAATCACAGTCCTACTACTTCTAAAGTGTCACATATTCACAAGCATGATATTAAACCACTATGTGTTTGTTACATATATATAGATATCCTTTGTTGGAGTCTCATGATATTTCTATATAGGGCAAGATAAAATCTACTTGAAAGAAGAGCAAATATGTTAACTGTTTTTCTCAAAAAAACTCATGCAGAGGGGAAGGAGATATTAATCTTTCTGTAAGTGCTGGCAACATTTCAGAGACATATCTGCAAAGAATTGTGACAAGTTTAACAGTGACATTATGTAGAATAGTGAGAAGACTAAACACAAACTTAAAGAGCCAAACTTCCCCATTAAGTCTCTGTCTACATCAGCAGTAAACTGCATGATGTTTAAACACAACCCCCTAAGCTGGTAGGCACATTCATTATCTGTAGGCCTATTCCTGCAAGTCTGCAGTAGGAGACCCAAATATTCTTAGTTCAGGTTTGTCCCCCATGGTTTTACTTAATTTCTCTGTTTCTTCAGGAAAGAAATCTGCAGCTCATTCTCTGCAACTGCTGTGCCTACTGTTTGCCCCTACAGGTTGTAGGGCAATGGTGAAATGGGCCCTGGGAAGGTGTCCCTGCTTGGTTTTGTTGTCAACTGTCATACAAACAGCTTGACATTTCTTTTTCTCCCAAACTCCAGGTGCACAGAAATATTAACTGTACACAATCTTCAGGAAATTTTCAAATTTTCCTGGAGACTAGGAACACACATTTTGAAAGTTTGTGGTACAACAATAATAAGTTAAATCTAGAAAAGGAAAAAAATATTATGTTCTGATAATAAAAAAATAGAAAGATTTAAGACTGACCTTTAAAAGAAAATATTTAAAGGCCTGGCACCTGATTTCTCCAGATAAAATGCGTTCATGAGAGTAAGTGTTTTCTTAGAATTATACCATCTAATTTGTGAGAATTAAAAAAACCACAAGGTTTTTCCTATCTGCAAGATTACATTCAAGAGAGATGTTTAGCAAATTCTCCTGTAAGGACTGTATAAATCAGAATTATAAAAATGAATGTTTTCACAATCTCAGAGGCTTCACCACTATAATTAAAAGGTGAATTTTTCACTTTTATTTTGTTATTCTTGTCTCCTGGGTCTGATTTATAACTTTTGTTACACAATTATATTCATTTATTTCTTTGTGCCATGTTGTATGTTATTTCAAAAGTAACATCTAGGATGTCCTTGCTTTAAAATGTAGATTTAGCCTCTCTGGGTGAAACTTGGTAGAACATCTGTGTTTGAAAGTATGAAAAATTACCACATTTTCTGAGTGAACCAGGCTGAGTGCTCACATTATACTGTCTCTAAGAGAAAATTAAAGTGCTGCTGATAGCTGAGGGACTGGATGGCTCAAGGGAATCATGGTGTGACACAGTCTTTCATCTGATGAAAACCAGCATGAATTTAGCCCACGCTGATAATGACCAAAGGTTATTATCATTTGTTCAGTAATTTATTTAAAATGAGTTAGGGGTCCGGCTCACGTATTAGTGGTAAAGAGTCCAAATTAGAACTGAGCAAATAATGGAAAAATGTCTCTGCAACAATTATTTCATATTTTTAAGTTAGTATGCTTAAAATTTTGTGTTTGTTACCTTCTTAATATTTAACAAACAAGTCTAGGAGGAGGGATGTTTGTGAACTTAAAAGATGTATCTACAAATTCTCATGGAAAGCAAATCCTGAATTTATAAAGACAAGTATTTGCACTGGGAAAAAAAAATAAAAATCTATTTTTTAGGATTCTGCTTATTCAACTAAATACATTAAAATACATTCTGTGTGGTCTCTGTGCCTGGTCAAAACTAACAAACAGCTTCTGTTTTGTGAATCAGATGCTAACAAATGTAGTGTTTTCAAGAAAGCTACAGAATTCCAGTTATTTACAGAAAAATACTCAAAGAAAACTATCTCAAGTTAAACTTGAAAAGAGTTGTAACTCTTGAAAAGGAGACTCCATAAAAATATGTGATGCCTTATTAGCTGAGGCCTGTTGGAAGTGAGAATGGAGAATTTAAGTCTTTGCAGAAGTGGAACAAAGACTGGTGTGTGAAGTCATTCTGGCAACATGGCCAGGGGATAAAAATCACAGACTGTTGTACAAGAGACTACAAAATCTATCAGAAGCATTTACTGGGCTCTTGTTCCCAAAAAGGGGTGTATGAATGAATATGGGTATCTTGCAAAACTACCTCCAGTGAAGGTATCTGGTGTATGCTAGCAAAATGTATAAGCATAGAGTAATATTTTAGTAAAAGGATGATTTAAAAAAATCTGCAAAGCTACAAAACTCTCAGCAAGACTAAGAGGAAGGACTATATCATTTCATACTGACATTTAGCATACACCTTTACAACGTCTAGGTATCTCCATCATATATGGGTATCTCTTTGCCTGACTAGGACAGATGGTTGAAGACTGCACTGCACGTAGGCAATTTATTCTCATGGTGGGATATTTCACAAAAGCAAGATCTGAATGTACATTGGGATCTGGTAAGCAGGGGTATGGATAAGATATTCACAGAATCATTGAGGCTGGCAGGGACCTCTGGACATCAGAGATAAATACATGAAACAGACTCAAATTCCACTCCTATTTTAATAACAAAGACATTATGGCTTATGGTCTCAGCCTTTAAAGGCAGACAAGAAAGAAGGTTGCAAAGACAACAAACAACAGTGCTTTTTCTCCCTTGTGTCCTACACTCCTGGCTGCATTCCTGCTTCCCTGGGAACAACAGGACTCTCTGACATGCCAAATACACTCTAGCAAAACTGTAGGCAAAGGGGAGCACTTCCAGCAATTATATTTCTATGTGACTAACAATATAGCACAAGCCCTGTGAAGGTCTAGAGAGACCATTGTTTTAGGCAGCAGATTCTCCTCACCAAGAAACACCATATTTAACTTGAATAATAGTATTACTCTTGATTTATACCATCAAGTCTGAGAAGAGAAAAACACCTGGAAGAGCTCACCATGAGAGGAGGCCATAAGCTTATTTCTATTGTTGCTAAACAGAATGTCAGCAACAACATTTCCAAACCATAATTTTTACTGTTCACTATGTTCATCTACATGCCACAGGGAAAAATGATGCTTAAGGCAGAATGATTACACCATACTAGCCTTAAGCTAAAATGACATCATAAATAAACAGTGCAAGAAACAGTAATAATGACAGCAATCAAGACAGATATTAAAAAAACCCAAAATAGAGCTGTGGCAAAGTAATACATCTACAAACTTATAAAATAAAACCAGCTAGGACATTTAAAGACCCATTTAATGTAATAAAGAGGAAGAAATGGCAACTGAAAATCTATTATAATACTTGAAAATTGTCCTTTTAACCTTTATTTAAATTAGCAAAAGTTGCATGTTCATACCCGATGGCAAAATAAAGTCCTTTTCTAGCAAAACATGGAAGTTTGGTATTAATACAGAGTATGTAATATTAGAAAAGTCATCTATTATAAAATCTAAGGCATGACTATGTTGCCAAGTATCAATCCTAACAAATATTAATTCTGCTTAAATTTGTCCAAAACCCAATAAAGCTATCCAAGGAAAATTTGGGTGAATTGTCAATTTGCAGACCAGTAGCTACAATAAAGGAGACAATGTCTTCACTTGTTGAAAGCAATATCCATTTAAGTTCGGAGCACAAGCATCCTTTAACAATAAACCAAATGAGCTCTCAATATAAAATATGTCTTCCTTCTCTGAAAATCTGTATAGCGAATACAGCCCGAGGGAACTTTTAACAAAATGTTATAAAACTGAAAACTGACATTAATAGGAAGTACTGATATATCCTTAGTGACAATGAGTTCAATTCTCCTGCCACTGCATAATGGAAACACCAATTGGCTCCAATTTGCTTCGATTGGATTTTCTCCGATCAGTGACAGAAGAACGAGGCCCAGTCCTGCTGAGACATCATTATGAGAGACAGATTTAGCAGATAGTATTGGCTACAGCTGAAATATGTGACTCTTTAATGTTACTCAGGCTTTGGTTGAAATCCATGGGGGTGGATAGGACACAGTAGATGTGGTCAATGCATTCCTTAGAGTCAATGACTAGTTCACATTATGAGCTCCATTGGTGAGGTAAAGCACATTCCCACTGCACACACCAATCTCAAGTCTCCCTCTGTGTAAATCTATCCTGGCCCTTTATTCTCAAAAAAAATCCTCTAGCATCTCCCACATCCTTAATTATCGTTGTGCCTTTCACACATCTTCCTTTTCTGTCTAGATAAATACACCTCATTTTCTTTCTCATCCTTGCCTCACATCTTAGCCTTCCTCCCTTCACCAATCCTCATCAGATCTCCTTTACTCCCCGCATAGCAGGGGGCCAAGGTGGGAGAGCTCTCCCAGACGTCTGCCAAAAGCAACCCAAATTTCAGATTGTGCCAAAAGACTCTCTCTACTCTATTACTTCATCTTTTCTATGGTATGCACGAATTAAGAAGGGAATCAAGAGGTAGTGCAGTCATCCTTGTGAAAGCTGGGAAGAGGAAGTGCAATCTGTCTCCCTACTATGATGTTCTGACACAGATATACTGCACCAAGAGAAGGTGCAAGAAGGAATTTAAACTGCACTAGAAATATGTGATTAATTTTATATTGAATCCAACTTAATGTTACAATTGATTCTTTCCTTCAACTCAGGATTGAAAGCCTATTATAAGACTACTTATCAATACAGAATGTTAATTCACACTTTGAATTAAGTGGCTAAAATGGGGATTTAATTTAGATTTACTAAGACAGCAATTGCATGTTAATTAAATAGCAATTGATTTTTAAAATATTTTTACTGAGGTTTAACAACTCTACTACATAAGAAGATTTGCTAAATTACTGTCCAAATCTTGTCTTTAGATGTACTGTAGTGAAGTTGCACAGATGCAAATGAAAACAAAATTTGACTAAATAGCTGTTTTCTCCTGAATTAGTGTTTATTTAACATACAGTAACTCACTGAGTCTAAATGAAGTGCTTAGCTGCAGATATTTAGGATAGTTAGTGTGTTAAGGAATATTATTGATTATGTCATATGTTTTGAAGCTGTAAAACATGACAGTAAATGTCTAATAGCATTTATTAATTGCCAAAATAATCTTTAGTTCAGAAAGATATCAAAGACTGTTGAAACCTCTGTATGTAAGTCTGCCACCAGACATATAAGGTACAGTTTAATGTGATATATAGCAATCCAGGCTACTATGGCCATAATACACTTAAGTTAACAACAATGTGGGAATCTGAACTGGAAAGTGAGGACTGAACTGGACTCAGTTACCGATCAGTGAAGTGTGGAGAGGCAAGAACTCTCTCATGCTGTTGCCTGGTGTCCAGGCATACATTGAGCAGGTGCTGTGATCAACTTTTTTTTCCCCACTTGATGTTGAAAGCTGGGCTTAAGACATGCATGAGCATAGACTGGGTTCTCCCTCTGCAGCTGAGGCAGCCCAAAGTGGGATGCCGTAATTTGCTTGCAGAATATTCACTACTAATTAACATAATCAATGGAGAACTTTGCCAAATTAGAAGGGCAGGATAAAACACTACAGTTGCATTAGTAGTGCCCTGTCAGAATCTAATCTTTTATGGGTAGATGTTTTGTCTGGATTTTTCCATCACTAAGAGATTAGCACCTTCAAGGAGGAAAAAAAACATTTTAAAGTCTTACCTAGCCACACAGTAAGAGCATAACTGTGATTTTTTTTTTTTTTAATCACTTTTCTACAGTCTTAGATTCTCACCCAGATCTTCCCTTTTAAGATAGCCCTTCTCTTAAAACAAGAAAAGGTACTGATTTTTCCAATCTGTATGTGGGCAAAATTTCCCTTTCTCATTATGATTCACTGGACTGTTTTTAGATGTTATTCTAACCAGTCACATTCAGCTTTTTATTCTCAATTTCAATGTTTTTATCACCCCTGTTCTCCTCATTTTATCTGCTGCCTTTCAGCAGTTTCAACTCTTCCTGGTCTATAGAGTACCAGCACAAGTTTCAGCAACACCACTCATTGCCATTTTTGTTTTCCATCCTTCATGAACCAGAAATATTCCTCCAGAGTGTATTCTTCCAATACTTGGACCTATCCCAAGTCTTGTGATATCAGATAAATCACCACTTTCTTTGGAGCAAGGACTTCTATTGATTATTCTGTATGAAAATGCAGTTATCAGAAAAAGGTCTTTGGCAGTTAGATCCACTATTTTTTCTCCCCTACACATGTAAACATAAGCTCATGGATAGCAGAGTCAAAAGTAATCCTCTGGACGTCATCTCCCCTTCCCCAGTTTATCAAATACAAACCCCCATTACTGGGGGGGTGGGGGGAGGTAGCTAGCTAAATCACACTGTCACTCCAAAGCTGGATTTTAAGTCAATATTCTTTCTTTCAACCAAACACTGTATCTGTGTCAGACAGACATACCTTTATCCTTTTTCTTTCATGGCAAAGTGCCCATATCCAGGGAACTCAAAACCTTCCTGTCAGCATCAGCCTCTACCTAAATTTTTATTCACAGCTGAGCTGACAGACAAAAGTATCCCCTGGTCTCCCCCCAGAGCCTGAGGACTTGTTTGTCACACCAAACACTGCCACAAGGCATGTTCAGGTTCTGGTAACGGTGAGGATTTGTTCATGGTTTGCTGAGTTACCAGCTCCAGCTCATATTCCTCATTTTTTATGCCATTCCAAAGCAGGTCCTGACTGAAACACAACCCTCCAACTAAATCTACAAGTGAAACGCCTTCAATGTAAGTTCATAATCTTCGAATAAATGTTATTTTGGAGCCAGTAGATAATCCTCCAAAAGAAAAGATTCAAAAATTAGCCATTTAATTTCTTAAAGTGAAATATTTTGGAACCATGTTAAACAAAAACATACTTTGGTGCTTCTGCTGAACTTCTTGTGCTATTATAAACCAGATACAAGGGATTCAATGACATGCTCTCCATACAAGTACTTAATTTACCTTTTGGGGGAGGGGGTAAGGGGAAAGCTCAAGTGCAGCTGTACAATGTTATGTTGTGATTTTCATTACTACTCCTGCTTACTGGACACATGCTACTTGGTCTCCCTAGGCAATACGGACATTTAAAATATAAAACAAATACAAGTTGATGTTACTTTTATCTTTAGTTCTTGTTCCTCTGCATTCACACTTGTGTGACTGATTTGTGTGTGAAATGGTTTCCAAGTTTTCAAGCAAAAAGCAGTTAAGAAACAAAATATTTATACTCTTCTAACTTGTGCTTCCTGCCTAGCTAGATCCAATACAGATGCAAAGTCACTGGTCTGCAAGAGCCTTCCACAGATCTATAATAAAATAATTAAATTAGTGAGTTGTGTTTAGATCAGAGATTCTTGGCTGCCAGCTCCTAAGAACTCGGGGAATTCAGAACCGCAGAAGGATCATTTGGAGTCCATTTGGCAGAAACGTCAGAAACTTGCTGCTCCTGGGAACATCCTTTTCCAATAACATTTATAGCTCTAGATGGAAGTGAAAAGCACCATATGTTAAGAGTTTCCTGCAAAGCTTCCTGGTAAGAGAGGAAATAAATTCAACTTGTCACATCTGCTCGTGGGCCAGTCAAGTAGGATTTTATCACAGCTTTAAGTGGTTTACAAAACTGTCCTGTTATCGACTGAAGAGAGCTTTATTTCTCAAGGCTTTTTTTCAATATGCATGTTTATATAATCTCAATCATTAAATGATTTATTTGTCAGTGGAATTTCAGTAACATGTATTATTATTTATCTCTAAACAACAAAGATTACTCAGTTATTCAGCTAACAGTAACAATTCAGTTGGGAGCCAATTTGCATGGTTCAGCTGAATAAAGCTAAGCAGTCCCATACTGTCCTTTGTTTTTTTGACCCCAGCTCTGTATATTGTACCAAGTTTTCCATTACAAAGTACACTTAATTAGACAAAAGTCAAGCTTCTACCACATTCAGAAATCCTAGGTCCTAAGCACTGTAAATGCAATGCAAACAGCTGGCTTCAAATTCCCAGGGAGTCAGGGATCCCAAAGAAAATATTATGAACCAATACATATTGTCTCGGCAGTTGCTCAAGAAATCATTACTCCCTTTACAGAAAGCAGAAATTTGTTATGTGAAGTGCAAAGATAGCACAAAACAAGGCAACAGTATTCTGTGGCAGGAATTTTTGCAAAATTCCCAGCGCTATGAGATTAGGCATAGCCAAACTCCACAAGCTACACAGCCATTTTTTGGCGTCTTGTCCTGTTCTCACTGAAGCGAGTGGGAATTTTGCCACTAACTAAACAAAGAGGAGGATTGGGCCCAAACTATGCAGCTATTTGCCAAAATAATCAAGTTACAGGAAATTGCTCCTCAAAAGGTAGACATGTTTCAAAATTCCAGATGCCTACATGGAGCTGATCTCATTTATACACAGTGGGCCATACACTGTTCTCTGCCTCTGCACACAGTTCCCTTTGATGTTAATGGCAATCTGATGGGAATCTGATGCTGCTTCAGGGCAGTGCAGTACACATCCCTGGGAGCCCATTCATTCCACTCTATCAGTAAAGAGTGAGCACAAAAGAGTGGAAGTAACACATCACATTACATCCAATATTCATGCAATTATTGAAGAACACTGTATGTATTACATTTGCAAACTGTCCATAATAATTTAATTTTCTCTCCTCAATTTATAATATGTTAATTAGGCATGAAATTAAATGCTTTTTAACATACAACTGATTATGCTATAATGTATCCAACAAAGATTGATTGCTGAATAATAAATCAACATTTGCATAAATATTTATATAATTTATTTTAAAAAATTCCACACCGCATAAACAGATAACATGGGAAAATGACAAGTACTATGACAGAAATTGTACTTTGCCTGTTAGAGATCTTTTTTCTTGAGACTTGACAAGACTTTGTTATACATTAGGGAAACAACTTGTATTCCATACAATAAGGAGCACTGCAGTCCTCCTTTAAACGTTATCAGAACTTCATAACAACATAGCATATTATTCTTAACATGCACCAAGAAACAGAAAACTTGCCAAAAAAGAAGAAAATTGCACTTTAATTACAATATTATGTATATCAGCTTTACCCAATGTGGAATTCTCATAAAAAGCTGATGTTTTATTTGGGATCCATTCTTAGTCTTGCCCATATTAATGGCAAAACTTTTTTTTTTCTGACCTTGTACCTATCATTATCATATCTGACCCTCACAAAAATCTTACTGCAATTATTTCAACCTAGGTTTCTCTGTGACAAAATTAGTTGCACTTGTTACATTAACAGGGAGTTACGGGTGGATAGGAAATACAAGGATATTTTGTGTGTGGTTTGTAGATTCTGAAAACTTTCAGAGATGAGCATAAATCTAAAGAAATTCCATTAACAGAAGCTGCTGAGAACTTGTTCAGCAGATTTCCCAGTGATTCTGGGCACACTCTGCCTGCCTTATAGCAAAACTAGTTTTTATGGACTACTTGTCCTTGAGGAATTTTCCATCAGCAACAGCTCAGTACTTTCTCCCTCCTCCACACAGTGCCTGCTCCAAAGTTGACTGAAATAAATGGAAAGACTCCCCAAGATCTCATGAGCTTTGGATCAGCTTCATATTTTGCACAATCTTCTCATAAACCAAAGATCGTTTACAGTCCCAACATTGGACTCTTGTCCTGCACCCACTGAGTGGGAAGGGAGGCTCCAGTTTGAGTTCAGCAAGAAAGAAAAGACAAACTGCATTTAACTGGATAAATGCCTCTACCTTGGCTAACTTTGTTTAGGCTTCTTGTTGGCCTATTTAGAAGTGGCAAAAATATTTTAAAATAACATTATTCAAAAACTACAGACAAAGCAATGGAGTTAAGTTTTTTTGGACATACTAACTTGCTGCTTACAATCCAAGAAGAGCAAGAAAAGATTTGGGAGAAGTCACATTGGCTAGAACACAGAATCCTCTTGTAAAAAGAAAACTGAATTTAATGCCCAATTTAAGAACACCAAATAAAAACAAATTTCAGTGATACAAAGAGGAAAAAGTTTAATGAGAAAACTATTATGAGAAAAGAAAATGGCAACAGTTCTTTCCAATATCTGCTTAAAAGTCACCAGCTAGCCAGCAGCAAGTGCCAAGGAGGCGTACTCCACACAGGGAATAAGACTGAAATAGAGCCCAGCTTTGGTTCACTGCTGCAAGCTGCTGTGCATCTCTTGAGAAACACTTGGCTTTACACAGAAACCAGTGGGAGTTTTAGTGACTCAGAGTGTTACAGCATCAGATTTTTGGATATTAATGGGGATTATGTTTTAAAAGTATGTTTTCCTGCCCAGAAACTCTGTGATGAATTTGATCTTCAGTAAGGTTTCAGGAAGTACTCATCATTAGTGGAAGGACATAGTATATCATCAGCTTTTACAAAAAAGTTTAGAGATGATACTTCCCTTGGCTGCTGGAACCTACATCTGAGAATGGAGGTAGAAGTCCCAGCATTGCTGAGAGCTCCTGGGAGAGGGGGTCCTGAGGGACTGCCCCCCTCTGTCCAAGAGCTCCTCCTCCCAGGCTACTCCCAGGGACTGTATAGAAAATGCCACAAAACCGTCTCTCACGTAGTTTCTGAAGAAGAAATATGTTTCTTCTTCTTCTCTTCTATTTCTTCCTACTCCTCTTTCTCATTCTCAGTTACTTTCTCCTTTTTGTTTTCAAGGTACTGTGTAAGAGGATTTTGTTTTTAAGAAGGGATGATATCTTTGTGACTATTCCATCACAGCGGGTGGAGAACACCAGACTGTCCATGTCTGTTAAACCACACTCCACCTCTTATTATTATTGCTGTGGTTTTGGCACCAGCTTCAAACCCCATTTCCTAAAACACACAGAACTCTCCAAGCTGCAATCCCTCAGGTACAAACTGGTAATGCTACTCAATACACTGAATTCTTAGAGCTCTTTTCTGTGATCTCAAAATGCTTAGAAGTATCCATATTTCTTCTGCATACAGAAAACCTACAGCAAAAGTACATGAAATGTCTTAGAGTATACACTCAGTCAGTGACAAAGCTACACACTGGTCACCCAGTTGTCAATCCACTGGATCATCTGACATCCCTGAAGTAACCAGATCAATCTTTCTATCCTCACAAGATTTGACTAATCACCTCATTCTTTCTGGTTTAGTTTAAAATTTGTTTATCTTAATTTTTAAGGATTTTTTTGCAACTATTGGAAGTTGTTCTCACCCCATTCCCTCCTCCACCCCACCATTTGATCTAGCAGTCCCTCAGCTGGTATAAGGGCAGTGCACTGACCTCCGTGCCTCGACTGCCATGTTCCACACTTCTAGCACTTGTGCTTTTCTGCATCCATTTTTTACTTCCATATTTCTTATATGCAGCACACAGTGAAAGTGATACAGGATGTTACATGAGGTGTACTGAAATGCTTTATTATTAAATATTTTAAATTAATCATGTGTGATAGTTAATTATTCATTCAAACAAACCATGAAAAATAGGGACTGCAGCAATTTCCTCTCTCCAGTATCAGATTGCTATTAAATGTATGACACAATAAAACACTCAAATTAAAACTTCCTGATGTGACACCAAATTACTAAATAGCCGAACTGCTGAAAAATTAGAAGTATAACCCTTGCACAACATATTTATTATATTCATGTCCTACTTAAAACCGCATCTTATTTGGAAGAAGAGAATATTCATGATCTCTCTTCTACAGATTGGAAAGGAAGTTTCTTGATTTGCTTGAAACTTTTGAACAGCAATATAGCAAACCTTAAGGAAGGCACATCACGTGCAAGCAGTTGGTGGTGTATGGAGAAATTAAATAACTACATCGCAGAGTTTAACATCTTGAAGCCAGTCTTTCCCACCTGAACAACTTCATTTTTATCATTCCTATTTAGAGTGCCCTTCACCAACAATGAATAAGGGCAAAGTTCACCGCCCCAAAGACATTGAAAATTAAAATTTTATTACATTCTCCTTGAGACAAGACCAGTGTTGATGGAACTAGTCCTTGTAATAAGCAACACACAAGACAGGAAAAATTTGCAGGAAAGAAGCCTGGAAGAACAAAGGAAAAACCAAACACCTAAGAAAGAAGTCTCTAAAAGAGGTGAAGGGTAAGTTGCAAGGGAAAATTCCAGCTAAACCAAAATATGGTATGTACCCTGTTAACTCTCCAATGCTATCTTACATTCACATACTCACACCTCTCAGGCTCAGATTGAGTAGCCCCTCTCCTGCAACTCCATAACAACCAAAGCCATAAAAAAAAAATGCTGGAAAGATAAAAACAGGATAGAAAAGTGAAAGAACCCAAGTCCCAACCTTATTTTTATTTATGATTTTGTTGTAATTTTGTCATAAGCACTCCGCTGTATAATGTTACCTCCAATATAATTCCCAAACCCTTCACAATATGTAACCATAAGACTTTTGACTGAACTTAATGATTCTATTTTGAACTGCCTGCATTTTGGCAGAGATATCATTATAGTATATATTCCTGAAGACTCAGTGTAATGATCAAAGCACTCTCAAAGTACAGCAATCAATGAAGAGCTGTTTGTCTGTCAGTCCTTCAAGAGAAGCAGGAGTGCCCAGCTCAGCACAACAGCAGGAGAGCACACTGATGTCAGGGAATCACGGCTTGGTCATGGTCTTTCCAAGGTAATAATATTTTGTCAGTATTATTTCTTTTCTTACTATAAAAAGAGATCTGTCTTATGTGAACCCATTTGTTAGATTGCAATTTACAGGCTTAACCTTTCATTAGTATCTATCCACTTTCATTAAAGCCACTAATTTGACAAGCGAATGACTTCTTTGAGTGGTTTGTCCTTTCCCTTACAAAGAGAATTTTTTCACCTCGCCTATCAGTGTGGCCCAGGCACTGGGTGTCATTACAGCCTTCTCTGCTGACAGAAAGAGGTTGGAGCAGGAGAGTTCCAAGGCAAAGGTTTGCAGAGATGCAAAAAGATTACATACACAGATGAATTTTAATACCGGGCATCTTTTTACCACACTCATCCATCCTCTGTTCTTCCTTCCTCCCTCTTCCCTCCAGGAAAAGCCCATGCTCACCCCTGTCTTCATGCTACTGAGATATTCCTAATAGCACCTTTGAATCTTTTCTCCTTGCATGTTCTTCTATACTTTCTCCTGCTTTGATTCTCCTTTGCTTTCTTTTGTTTCATCTTCTCTCTAGTCAGGTCTCCTATTATTTGTTTCATCTTTTGTTTCTCTTTTCCCTCTACACAGTTGCTCTTCTTGTGTGCTGTTGACTTAACTTACTTTCTTTTCCTGAATCTTGAAACCACTCTTAGCAAACTCATACTTCCCCCCACCCCCAACAGCTTTTCCAATCTTTCTCTAAAGCACAGCAACTAGAGTAAATTACCGAATTTTCTTAATTTAACCTAGCACCTCCTCAGTGTTGTTCTTTTCTTGACCATCCTGCTCCTCTTGCTTTTCTTCAAGCAAGGATAGAAAACTTTTATTGGTCAAGGTCAGAGAGAGGAAAAGATCATGAGCATGCTCTTCTGAAGCTCTCATGATGCTTGCTGCAGCCATTTGCTATTTTTCATATCTATTATCTATACAATTGTTGCTGCCACTACAAGAGTCTTCTCCTTTAAGCCTCCAAATAAGTCAGATTACAGCCTTCACTGTTCTTTTATGGCTCTCCAGTCTTTTTATAGTAATAATCTGGAAATATATTCTGCACAGTATTATTTATAAACTTCCCTCTCCCCATCCCTTTCAGTTAAAGTGTTATTTACCTTTTTAACTGTCAAAGCTTGAGATGCTGTATTTGAAAAATACTACTCAGCATCTCTACACTGGAAGACCTGTGAGAGAAAAGGAAGTACAGGCCCTCCTGAAAGTGCTTCTGTTCCCTGACAATCAGCACACTGAATGTCTGAGAGTCATTAGGTTTCTTCAACCATTACGATATGGGTGAAAGTTGGCCAATACAGAAGAACTGTTCAGATATAGCCAGCTTAAGTGGGGTCAGAGAGGGAATGGTTTCCATTCTGTACAGTAAGGTTTGTTCCCATATAGCCTCTGCTTCATACCTGCCAGACTCAATGAGCTGCGACAGGCTGTTTCCTCTCAGGTCATGTGCATGTGGAGAGCAGTGCATGAAGAAAAATTGGTAGAGAGTCCTGAAGTTAATATACAGATGAGGCATAAACAATTGGAAAAAGGAATGAAATGCAAACTCCCATGACAAAAGGCGAAGAATGGAAAACATAAAATAAGAACAACATGCAGAGCACCAGGCCAGGCAATCAGAAGGGATGAAGAGAAAATGAAGAGAGGTGGGAGGTAAGACATTTTAGCCCCTATCCAAACAGTAAGTCTCCTCACATTACTCATAATACATGAAATTATATATAATTCTCCTCAAAGTTCTTGACAGTAAAGCTACTTCTATCTCAACAATGTGGTTTGCTCTTTAGACATCAGCGTGTTGTAATAGCGTAACATATATATGCATACAGCAGCCTTATAAAAAAAACATAAGCACTTCCTAAGAACAAACATTCAAATCCCCAGTTAGAAGCAATGCATTTTTTCCTCTAATTACATATATGGGTTCTTTCAACTGAAAGTGTTAAGTCTTAGACAAAGCAGCACAGAAAATCAAAAGCAAAGCCAGGAACAGAGATAAGTGTCCTGCTTTCAAAGCCTGGCTCTGAGCACCATTCACTGTTTGTCAAAAAAGACATTTTGAAGAAAAGATTCAAGTTGTAGCAGACACTAACACAACTGGACAAGCAGCATCAGGGAGGTCCTCAAATGCAACTGGAATAGAAGAAAAGACAAAGAGATAATTTGTTGGTATTTACTTGATAATTATTAGATGTAATTTTTCTCAATCTTAAGGGTATATATTAATTTTAACTATGTGGTTCTCTCCACCTGGGAAAGTTAATTTTCTCAAACAGACAAGAACTAACTGACAAGCAATCTCAGGCTGTTGAGATACCAGAACAGCAGCCATACCTCAAAACTCTACACAGACTCACGTGAAGAATACCAGATAGTTGCTTCACTTGATATCCAACAACCCCCTTTTCTCACTAGTTTTTGTAGATCAGTATTTTAACAATCTGATTTGGAGACTTCAGCTGCAGGCTGATTAGATTCACTTTCTACATCCATAAACCAACCAACAAGTTGAGTATGGTGCTCTGCATTTCAGTAAAGACAAGATTCCTGCCTTTAGCAGATTAAACTTCAAATAATCCTAAATGATTGAATTATCAGTAAGAACAATCTTCAACTAAATTAGTAAGAGGACTTTATGGTTTATGCTGCCATTGCTCTCATTTCTAAGGAGAAAAAGGTTCTATTTTATTTTATTTTTAAATGATCAATTAAGAGAAAGCTGTCTGGTGACAAGAATTCTTCTAATTACTAAGTTTTCACAGTATTAAATACTTTAAGTTAAATCAACCAGCATTTAGCAAACTGCTGCTCCCCCCTCTTCCCCCTTCCACATACACACTTTTTTCCTTCTAAAAGCCCTCTACTGAATTAGCTGTTAGGTGCTAATTGCAAATGATTAAGCACTCACCAGTCTTACACTTCTTGCTTTAATATTAATGAGATGTATTAGCATGGAACATGGCTTGTATTAATATTATAAATGGAAGCCTGCATGGATCACTGCCTACTGTTTTGCATTACAAGGAGCATGCAGCTAAAGAAAAGAGTCCAATTTAGACCAGAAAAAGCCTAGTACACCATATATTTCTGTTGGCAAAGAAGTAAAAGGACTGAAGAAAATAAAGTTAAATACTATCTATTTATATAAACAGCATATCATTTTTTCCATAACCAGCAGCAGCAAACATATAAAAAGATGAATTTCTCTCATCCACCTCTGAAATAACTGGAATATATGAAGCTGAAGTTAAATTTAAATTACTCCATTAAGCAGAGCCATGCCACAGAGAAATACCTTTCTGCCTTGCTCTAAAGAAGAACTTGAAGTTTATTTTTCTATGTGTATCAGGTTCAAGGATTGTACTCCATTCAAACATCCTACTTGTGCTTTCCTATTCATAGAATGTCAAAGTGTATGCAGTGGGTTTTTTAAGTATGTATATATGTAATTATTTATCCTCCCTCCAATGTAGCTTTCCATTTCTTCAGCTACCATCAACATGTAAAACATAGGTCTGTTAGCATGTACAACTTTAACTAGCTTGCCTTGTATTCATTATACAAAACAAGTTGTGTGCCAAAATTGAATCCAATCTGTTGGAAATGAAAAACATTGTTTTCATTCTTCATTGCTTTGTGCAACTATAAATGGACATAATGTGTTTAGATGATGGGCAAATGAAAGCTCTCTGCACACAAACTGTGTCAGTTCTAAAGGCAAACACCTTCTACAAAGTCTATGCATTTTATGGGGAGCCTGAAGAGTCTCATCCAAGATGAAATTTTTAATGCTAGTTATTGGAGAAGTATGGAAAGTATGATGTACACACTTGAAAATAAATGACAGGTTCCCCTCATCTAGAAAATACAATACGTTTTCTAGCTTTTCTCTTGAAGTTGGTTATGAGAAAAAGCTTGTGGAAGGAAGAGAAATTATTTATACAGTATTCTTATAAATAAGTTGGAAGGATCAATACAAATGTGACTTTAGAAAGAGAGAGCCTGAGAGAAGAAATATGAAACCAACAGCAGAATCCTGGGAGAGTTTTGCCATTACAATAGCAGCAGGAGTGTGTAGCAACAACTGAGAACAGACTGATATCAAAGCTCCAGATTATAAAGTCCCATATACATGTTACTGCTGTTGACATAAATGAAAGGCATCCATAAACAGCAGAAGGAGAATCTAGTGCAGAGGATGCTCTCAAAGACAGTGAGCAGCTCTACCACATCACACCATGTAACACAGGACAGTACCACCCCCATGCTACATCAACCAGCTCTCATGGATGACTGGTGCTCCAGTAGCCCCTACTCATTTGAAAACTATGCCCAAATTGAGCTGCATCAACACAGAAGCATAGTGGAAGCAAAAACAAGTGCAGGAGCAACAGACACAGGCACAGCAGAGCCAAGGAGCGATGGAAGGGAAGGACCCTCCCTGGCAAAGCACCATCACTTTGCTACCTCCTCTACACTGCCTTCAGCTGTTGCTCTTGTGACACTTCAAATTCAGTGCTGATCCCACAGTAGAGCCTGTTCCTGTGTACCTCAAGCACATAAGCTGAACCCCATCAACTGCAATCACCAGTGCAGAAGCTGGCACAGGCCAGAGAGAGGACTTCTTTAGTGCAGAAACGAGAGCTGACTGTGGCTGCACAATATCACATGCTGCCCTACATAACTGATGCATTGCTAGCTTGTAGCTAGCTACTTGTTTTGATTGTTTTGTTTATTGTAACCTTCTACATCTAGTCCTGTTTCCTATTACTTGTTTATTTTGACTTTACAACATGGTATGTGGGAATTAATAGGTTGGGATTTCATAGCTGCTGATCTCAGCTACAGGTTGGGATAACTGGAGTTTGATTTGCTCAGATATTACAGTCAAAGACACATCTGTGAAACATTGCAAGGAGAAAAATATTCCTTTTTCAACAATAAAAAAAGCCCGAGTTCTTTTTTTAATCATTACTATATTTCATAGGGGATTATGAAGATGTGCCCCTAATTAGTCTAATAAATATTTTTATTTTGTTTTCTATTGTATGTCATTACAGAAAAGCAACAACACTGGCACAGTGTAACTTCACCGTTTAATGATTTTCTGCTGTCACCATCCTGAAGCACCTTTTGCATAGGGAGACTGTTTTCCCAATATTTCTTATTCCCTACCCTACATCTGACAGAGACAGGAGCTTACTGAATTACCCATTGTCACAGAATGATGCTGTGGCAGATTCAAGAGTTAACTGAGTTCACTGGAATCCTACTGATTCACTCTTCTGTCACAGAAGTTGACATACACTTGTTCATCTAGGAGGGATGGAGACATACTTTATAGATCACAGAATCCCATATCCCTCAGCGCTGTCGACCCTACTCTTCAACTCCTCCAGGGATGGGGACTCCACCACCTCCCTGGGCAGCCCATTCCAACGCCTAACAACCCATTCTGTAAAGAAATGTTTCCTAATATCTGGTCTAAACCTTCCCTGGCGCAACTTGAGGCCATGTACCAGTCATCCAGATTTTTCCAAGATGGAGGTTGATGAAAATTATGCACCTCCCTGTGAAAAGATGAAGGAAGGTGTTCAGCTTTAGCTTCTTCATTGGTCCAACAACGCAATATTATTAGGGCTAAATCAATGGAAATATATATACCCAAAAGAGAAACCTTAGGAAAAACATTATCAGTTATTAAAAATATTATCAGGTTACATGGATTCTGATACAAGGGTGATATCAAGTTAAGGTTGTCCTCCAAACCTTGAATTCCAGCTCTTAAATTATTGAATTTACAACCTTAATGCCTGAGATTTTCAATATATAGCTTTGTTTTGACTGCATATACATAGAAGAGTCATAGAAATTCAGCGTTTGCCCATATTTATCACACACTGTCACAGAAGTTTCTCAGCCTTCTGTTCTTAGAATTGGAAATAAAACTATTGCTAAGAATATAATTTTCAATAGAAACCACTTCCTACAGGAATACTAAGAGCGATCATTCCTTGGCATAAACACTGCCATTTCTGCCCTTGAATCAATGAAACTGAGCAGTCATTTCAAGTCAACTCCATATTTGATTATTATTCAACTTGGCTTTAACTTCTAATGCAGGACAGGAAAACACATCAGCAGGTTCCCATCTCCAGTGAGGGCTGTCCTCTGGGAATTATGCACTTCTCACTAGCAGTGGCTAAAGTCTCTCTGCAGCTGCAAGACAACCATTTATTCCTCAGTGCCTTATATAAAAAAAAGCGATGAGCATTACCCAGATGCCATCTTCCTGGGTGCCACAGCTCACCCATGCAAGATCCTGCCACAGCTCTTTCATTTATGTTCTCTGCTGCACCGAAGTGATTTGGGATAATTGACGGTGGAATTCTGCTAACATGAAATTTGGGATTGAATTGTTTTAGATTAGTGAATGTTCCTATTGCACATTGGTGACTGCCTGGACAAGCATTTATTCTTCAGATATGCTACTGAGGCTTTTTCTCTGAAAATGGGGTTTGGAAAGAAGACAACACAAAGGAAAAAAACCCACAATAAATAGCAAGCACAAGAATTCCTGTGGTAGTAAGAGAACTGGACAAAGCAGTAGGTTGGTATTTGGCTACACGCACTACTGAGTTCAAAGATTGTGCTGTTACTCTCTATGAAATTTCAGTTTCTGTTGAACTTTCACAGGAGATTTCCACTGGTTTTCCTTTTGGAAAGAAAGGGTAAATTAACCACTAGATGGTAGAGGAGTTGGTGTGGTGTATGGCTTTACTAATTAGGATCACTACATCTACCTCTACGAATACATTTCTGTGGTGTAAGGTGGTTGCCTGAACGTACATCACAGTATAGCAAAAAATCCTGCTACTAGACTTCTAATCCATGGGATGCCAGTCTCAGCAAATATATGCTTCAATTACACTATTCTTCCTCTTATACAGCAATGACTTGATGAAGAATTAGGGTATCATTCTTGTTACAACAGTTCACTTCCAACAGTTAGAGAGGGTTTTATAATTTCCTTTGCAATTGTGTATTAATGCTGAAATGCATCTCCTCCCTAAGCATATTTCATTCTTTTTTTAGGGTGGTGAGCAATACTGAAACATCTAAAATCCTCTTTTCATAGTACCAGCTACCTCACCCAAGTGAGGTTGTTTTAGTTAATGCATGTCATGTAATCTCAGGAAATTTTCATTCAACGTTGTGAAGTGTACAGTTCCACAAATTTCCCATATAAATCACAATTCTTCACGTTTCAGTATACAAACTGCATCTCCTGCACTTCACAACTTGGATAGCAGGACAGCTGGAAGAGAGACATTTGCCTTCACTACTGACTGCACTGCAGTAGAATCACCCATCATCTTTGCTGCCTTCACTCTGTTGAATTCTCCAAATAGGTGGAGAAGTGGAAACTGAGTCTCTGCAATGTTTGGTCTCAATAAATATACAGTGACTTGATCTTACATGGATCTGAACCACCAAGCCCCAGTTCAGGAAAACATTTCAACTCTTGCTTATCTTTAATTCAATAAATTACCTAACTGAAGTCCACTGAATTACTTTGATGCCTAAAGTTAAATGTAATAAAGAATTTAAGCATGCACTGGGACAAACTGCTCTGTACTTTCAAAGCTTGTACTCTTAACTAAGTCTTAACTGATTGTCACGCTTAGGAGTTGTGGAATGAGCATCTCACCTGCTTTACTTCCTTTTGTCTTGAGACCTTAACAACAAGCACATTATTCAGTCACCTCTTATTGCACCACATCAGGTCTGCAAGCACTACAGCTTCAAAGAGACAAAGTGCTAGAAATGAGGCAGGCTGATCATATGACATCAAAAATACAGAAGAATTTGGGTAAGGAGGTGGTGGGGGGAAAGCAAAGGAGAATGAAAGCATGTGCTTACAATCCCTGGACAAGAACTGCTCTCTTAAAGACAATGTACTGTACATATGTTATTTATATGCCACCATTTTAATGGCTCTTCAATGGAAAACATCTTGTTACCATAGTAACTGCCACATCGCATGCTATCTCTGAGACTACTACATCATCATACTAGACACACACAGCGTTTCACACTGATAAGTCATGGGCATGTCTGGTATTTTACGAAAGAACGACGTGCACATATTTTCTTTACCTTAACCTATTATTCTGCATACACAATGTTAGTGTTAATTTCTCAATATGAAAAAGGAAGATTATATTCTTGTTATTTGTCGTATTGTTTTGGCAGATAGCAACATGTGCTCATAATGGCAACTCACAACGGCAGGAAAAAAATTATTTTCAATTATTATTTTACCTCTCCAGTCACCCACAAGCTATTTACAAGTTGAAGAAGAATTTGTTGAATTGTTTCATCTCAATTTAAAAGTGTTTACCTTAATTCCTTTCAGCATTTCTGTAAGACTGTTTTTTCAGGATACTTTGCAGGGACTTATGTTTGTTTGCAACAGAAATTCCCTGCAAAAACTCTCACCATGAGGTACAGGCAGAAGTCCATCTCCATCCTTCACTCCATCATTTATATGTTGTAAGACATTGTACATCTTACCTAAGCCACTGAACAGTGTCTGTTGCCCCAATTACTTCCACGTATCTATCCAATGCTATATTCTTTGTCAGCCATAGCTATCTCAAAGATTTAAAACTACACAAAAAGTAGACTGAATTTTCCCTTTGGGAATGGGCACAACAAAAATGCTTTGCCATGAGCCTAAAGAAATGTTGGGTGTCTGTACAGCCTCCACAGGTAGAAATTCAGAATGAACTATGCAAAAGTGTCTGCACACTGCATACAATAACAGTTCTGTGAATTTAACATCCTTTCAGTGGTATAGCTGAAGAAAACACAGGTAAACAGTCTGCTGTTTCTAAATTGATCGGTATAACATCTTCAGACATTTTGTTCACTTTAAACGGGCATGTTTATTCATTTTAAATGCATTATCATGTAATAACTTTTTTTTTGTTTTTCTCTTAAATCAAAGCAGAATTAACCCTGGAGCCTACCTGTGGCAAATAAAATATCAGTATTGTTCGCTACATTTACAATACAATTAGCAGAAACATCAAACTGTTAAACTTATATCATTACAATGTTGTTAAACATAGTAGCAGATACTACGGTGGGACATTGCTTAAAGATTTCTTGAGACGGGGAGGAAGAGTAGGAATCATCATTGGCAGACTTAGGGGTCCTGCTCTGCTGTGCAACATATGGGTGATAAAGCGATACGACCATTTTTCACTGCAAAAAGCCTCTCTTGCAAGACAAGGACATGAGAATTCAAGCCAGCTTCTTGCGATGCCTCAACATTAAAAGGCTCCTAATTTGAGGGTAGATGAAAGTCAGGTAAGGTTACTATACAGACCAGGAAACGGCCTAGAAGACAGTTATACAGAGGACTGAGGAGAAGCTCCACCATTGGAGGACCGCTAGATCAGCACCATGTCCTTCCTGTGGCTCTGCCTCATAACACAGGCTCAGCAAGAAAAATATATTTTTGATCATGTGACTTATCACGCCAATAACCAGCATTTTTCCCTAACTTATAGAAAACATACCTAACTAGTACATTAAAAATGTGACTCATCTGGAGTGGTATTTTTCTTTTGACTATTCAGGAATATCCTGCATTGTCACTGATAGGGACAGAACTTGCTCAGCTTAAAACTTTTTAATTGACTAGAAAGTCTGGAAGCCCTGAGGCCACGTATGCACATTGCACAACAGACTGTTTCTGCTTTCCCACTAAGAATCAGGAGCAGCCTTGCAGTATTTTCCTCTTACTCAGAAATTGGAACTGAGAAAACAATGAATTTCTCACACTGTACGGAAATGAGCTCAGCCCCAGGACAGATACTGGGAGCTTTAAATCCTCACACCAGAGGTTATTTCAGCCTGACAAAACATACTTGTTTATAATATTAAGCACAGGCTCTAATGTCAGGAGTCAGCATATCTGTATGTTCTAGGCCACACTGCTATGCAAAAGTGGGCAGAGTTTTTTGTTGATTTTTTTTTTTCCTGTCCAGATTGGAAGGAACCTCTTGTTAATTCTATCAGAAAGTCACTTGATGGTCTGTTATTCAGTCAAAAGATAGAGGCCAGGAAAGAACTTAATCTAACAAAAGTTAATGTACCCATATAACCTATTTCTATTACCAAGTTTCAGACACAGAAGAAAGCCATGTAAAAGTTTATATGTAACTGAAAATTTTGCCAGTTTTGAAAAAGGACAGTATGAAATAGCATTAAGGATTAGAAAGGGGTTCAAATATTCCTGCGGGCACAAAAGTCAAAAAGAATAAAATCAAAATCTTTAACATTTAAAAAGATGTAGATACTACATCAGTAGAATGTTAAGTTTTATAGTCCTCTGACCTCCTTAAGTTTGGCTATTTCAAGCTTTTGTTTAATGTCATTATTTCTGATTTGGCTCTGTGCTCCTCAAATTCTTAAATATCCTTACACTTTAGTCCCCCTTGTAGCTTTCTTTATTAACCTCCAACTTCCCACTCTACTGAACTAGCGAGACAACTTTAAAAAGGTTATTGTACATCTAATTGCACAAGCAGTAATTATGTTTCTTTGCTGTTCAGTATCTAAAAATTCTATGCTTTAGACCACAAAAACCAAGCCAGTTCTGCTTGCTCAGAAGTCATTATTTGCACTGGTATAGATACTAGCAATAAGGGACCAGACCCTGCAACAGCAGAACACAGAATTTGTGGCAGAGATGAAAAGTGAAACAACTAGATGTCACTTTGGATTTGGTTTCTTTACATTTTCAAATTGTTCTGCATTGTGCAGGAGCAGTATGGTTTAAAAAATAGTAAGACAAGACAAGAGACCAGTATTCCCTATAGATTGGTCAATTCAGTACAGAGTTCTTTCAACCTATAGCCCACCAGTGGCATATGGGAGAAATAAATGGAGTGGGGGAAGAGACAGAAAAGGGAAATGTATATTGGTTATTTCAGAAGGTTCTTAATAACTGCTAGCAAACTATCTGGAAAAAAGTGAACCAGTTCCAAACCTTCATATGTCCTAAAGCCAACTTGTAATAGAAGGTTTTCAGCACTGGAGAGTAGTAGTCACTCATTTTGGCATCCAAGTTCCACACAACCAAGACCTAAGTGTGAATTCTGTTACCTATCCTCAGCTACCCATGTTTCCAAAGTGTTTTTCATATATCATTGCATCAAAGGAAGAAAAATGTAGTTATGACTTCAAAATCTGATGAAACAGCACTTACTAAATTATGCACTTAGGACTTATTTGTGTTTGAAATCTGTCATTTCCCAAATTTTAATCCTACGTTTCCAGGCATCACTCATTATCACCTGAAATTCAGGACCACAAGCAAGGAAGACTGTCTGAACACATGGTTACAAGAGGGTGATTTTCCTAGCAAAGACAGACATGTGAAAGCTTTCAGAACTTCTTTTCCAACTCTTGTGAGTTTTTAATGATTTGGATAGCGTGGGTAGTGGAAACAGATGCTATCGTCTCTACATTTTTGGCAGAGGATAAAGCAGCAAAGGCTAACATATTCATGCTGTTTGCAAACTGATGTATACCACAGATCATCTTTCCAAAATACATTTGGGCAGGACAGAAAATTTTCAGCTCTTGATGATATAAAATTATACCATTAATGTCTAAATATATAATTTCTTTTTAAAATAAAATACCTCCCCCTGCCCTGCAATACATAATCTTTGCTGTTCTCAGATGGATAGAGGATACATATCTGGATAGCCATTTAGATTCTTTCCCCTCCAACAAAAGAAAATCAGGCTTGCCAAGTGCTTTAGGATCTTCAGATGGAAGACACTGTATGAGTGAATTCCATTATTTACTGCTACCAGGCAGCATTCAGTACATCCACAAGGCTTCCTGCAGTCTGAAGACTATATTAAGACCTAGTGCAAGCAGATGTAACCCCACTGACATCAGCAGAGCTGCACTTGCTTATATCAGGCCTCAACATGGCTGCCTACAGTTTATACATTGTCTGTTCTTACCTGAGAAGCCTCTGTAATTTAATAATAATTGTCTAGATCTGATCCAGAACTCAAGATATACAAGCTACTCAGAAAAGACAACTAATGCAAAGCAAAATTCCATCTTTGCTTCACCCTGTGCTAAAGCAGCTTGGCTTGGAGCCTTAAAAATTTAACCTTTAAAGATCACGAAGCAATAAAGCAGTTAAGTATTAAGGAGAGCTGATAAAGGGCTTGAAGCATTCTATCTTTCCACAGAATACAACACACTACACCACAGCCTCTGCAGCACATATGTATCCCTGTCCTTTGTGTTATCCCCTTTTAACTAGTTGTAGGCTGTACGACAGATGCATCATGTAGCACATTTAATAAATAGCATCTGTCCTCCAATAACCTGAAAATACTTCAGTTGCATTTCTGCAAGAGATTAAACTCCATTTAAAGTGGTGAAAGAAGAGGAAGGCAATTCCAGAATACATGTAACATGCTATCACCTGAGAATCTAATTCTGCAGCTCATTTTGCACAGGCACATCACTGTGCAAGTGCATGTTCTCCTTAGGGTCAGTGGAACTATATGGGTAAGTATACCCCAAGAAGGGATCTGTTTTCAGGATGAGATCTGGGCCTACAATTGCTTAACATTGACAATAAAATGCAGGATATTGGGGGGGGGGGGCAGGCACGGGCAGAGTCAGATACTTGGAAAAGAAACCTCGACTCAAGATTCACTACCTGACCTTTGATATGACTTTGATCTGCTACTGGAGAGTACTCCAGAAAGCAAAGGCCCTATTCCTAGAATCAAGCTGATATCACTGACAGCATCATCAGGGATTCTGATGAGTAAATCATACTAATGCTGTCTTGAACTGTATGAAAAACATTGGGGGGGGGGGGAGGAGGGGAAATCAGTATTTTTTCAATATTTTTCCCCCTTGTGGGAAACAAGACCACTAAAAAGGGAACAGCATTGTTTTCCAGCTTCTCTTAGCCATGTCCAGTAACAATTAAAAACAAGACACTTGCTATCATCTCTTTAATACTGTGGTTTAAATATTGCAGTATGTTTTGTACTTTGGCTTTTAAGAGTGAAAACGATTTTTCCGATTTCCTTATTTTAGCAAAGTAATGATATAAGCTTTTATATGGCTTCTTTTCAGAATGGTGCGTCATGTTTTTGACAAAAACTCCAAGCAGTTTAAAACCTGACTTGCCTCATACCAGACTAATACTTAAAACAGGTGGTGGTAGAAAAAAAATCAAGTGGGCAAAAAAATCAAGTCTCAGTTGTATATTTTTTTTCATTATAAAACTACCAGAAATCTCCCATGTCTTTTAAACTCTAATGTTATTTCCGTATATGCTATAGCATAAGAATTATTAGGCTAATCATGGATCTACAATCCTACTCGGTTACAGTAAGAGTCCTAAGATTCAGTTCCAATGAATTTTGCCAATAGTTACAGAAGCTGTGTTAAGTATACTTCAAATAAAAAAAAAGTTATTATTTTAAAAAAATACTTGCAGTGAATTGCCAGAAAGACAATTATGTATTACAGTTAGGTGTTCAATTAAAACTGCCAACATTTCAGAATAAGCATTAAAGTAATATACAATGTTTCCTTGTTTTCCTTCTAATGAGTAACAATAGTTGAACAGTCTGGAATCACGGTGGAGTCTTCGAGCACTCCAAGTCCTGATTATGACACTTGTTTTGACAAGCAGTGACTACTGCCTGATGTTGCTGTGTTTTGCTCTTTAGAGAAACCTGTTCTGGTAAGAGAACTGCCTAGAGAAGGTATGGCTATGGTGGAGAAGATGGGGAATATAAGAAGATAATTTTTTCTTAGGATTACTGTGTACCATATCTAATGCTTCTTATTCCATCTGTATGCTTGAGGCAATAAGCCCTACCAGTAAACCTTTCACCTTTCACATTTTCTATTCAAAGACTGTCAAGACAGATGGCAGTAAATGCCATCTTTATTGAATTATGATCCATAGTACTTTACCAGAAATAAGCAAGTATTAATCAAAGTACAAAGGTTTGAAAAAGGTAGAGCCATGAGAGCTTTGGGAATAAAACAGCTTGGCAGGCATGCTCTCATTTTTGACAAAAATTAAAATACAGAAACATTACAGAAGTTAGAAAACGTGCCAGATACGAAGCAGGGTTGGACGAGACATCTGTCAGACTCCCTATAAATTTTCCAGAGTATTCTGTCTTTTCTTCTGTGCCTTGTCTACATGCCTAACATGGCTGTTTTCCTGAGTGAAAACATAATTTTTTAGATTTTAATTTTATTTTGTTTTAATCTTAGTTCACCAAACCTTTTCAATTACATATGATTGTCTTTGAGCCCCTTATGGTTTTGGGGATTTTTGTGTGTCTTGTTTTGGTTTGGGTGGGGTTTTTTTTAACAAAAAAAATAAAAATCTTTCTGCCTCTTCTTGTGGTCTTGTTGGCTTTTTGTCATCATAACTTCATGCTTCTGAAATTTGTTTTGGCCAAAGGACAAAGTCAACACTAGTGTGTCTCAGAGCAGACCTGCATTCATTGCACTGCAGGTTGAAGATGGGGCACCACAGTAAACCTGCACTCATGAGTTCAGTGTAGATCCAGAAACAGTCTGCAGTTTGTCCCCTGCCTAGGAGTTGTGAGCTAGCAAATAATCTGGTAAACCAAAAGCATGTATTAGTGTACGAATCCCTTAGTACACTACAGCTCTGGAAATTTGAAGCAATTACTTTTAACAATTACCTTTTTTTTTAATTGCTAAAGGACTATTTTCTGTAATATAATAGAAGCTCTGAAACAAATGGATGTATGATGGAGTACACCCACATACAACCTAGATCTAGTCATGATGACCATGAATATGCTAATGGGGCATTACAGCCCTTTTACACCCCTCACCACACCCATAAAGCCAAACACCACATACAGTCCCAGCTACCCTGTAGCACATCTGCTGTTAGAACCACAGAAGTAAAATGAAAGACCTGGATATAGATACGTGGGAGGACATGAGCACACATTAGAAGAAATACCTGTGGATGACCTTTTCTCATATTAACTTTTTTATGAGTGTGGTTTAAATGCTAACCAGCAGGTAATTTGTTCATGCACTTGCATGCTGAATACCTTGAATCGAAGAAATCAGTTAAGTTGTACCAGACTTTGAGAAAGAAACTCAGACTTAAAAATTCTGTTTGGTTCAAGTTGGAGCCAAAAAGCTGTACACATCTACCACAGATGAAAGCATTTTCTCTAGTGAAATCCCACTAGGTGTTTTTCCAATAGCAATGTTCATTTAACAAGTGCACTCTGCCATGCAGGTGGGACCTGTTAGGAGCAACAGCACATTGGAACATAAGCCCTGCATAATTAATATTTATTGCTTACGAATATTCATTTTATTTATGTCTTCATAGCCAGCCCCATGCTCTACAAACCAGTGTAGTAGTAAAAGTTTTCACTAGCTGTATGCACCTCCAGAATAAAAACATCTCCAGACACCTAAATACATGTATTTATGATGATTTTTAAAATTAAATAGAATATTAACTGATTTATCACTTGTCATAAAAGAAAACAAAACAGTGAGTGACTCCAGATGATGAATACACAAAAATGTCAACATGAGGCAAATTACAGTCTGAATGAGCAGCTCCCAGAGCTGATTTGCCCACATACATGATATTACTCCCCAGTAAACCTGATGTGAGCTTGCTTACCCTCCAACGGAAAGGAAGTGAGTTACCCTGCAAATGCAGGTGGGCAGAATTATGTGCAGCTTATGCACCAAGGTCAGAGCAGCTGGCAGGCTGCTAATTACTCACAGTTACCCCACAGTAACTCAGCAACATGTTTGAATTCTGGACGCTGAGGTGCAAGCAGCTCGAGGCACCACAAAGCCTCTCCCCTTATTAACAACAGGCAGTAGCTCATAACACAGGGTGGTTATTTACAATTAAGGCTGGTTCTTTTTACAGGGAGCTAGTACAAGACCTGAAGAAAACTTCATTTTATAGGACCCACAATTTTCCCATGCAATACTCCATGCTATTTTTCATAAAGAAAAACATTGACTTATCTGCTGTTCACTGTTTGTTGTTACTGGTAGCTTCCTTCCCCAATAGCATTTTTTGTGACATTTGTCTGGTATGTTGGCATTTAAAGAAACTGTGGTTCTACTCTGCAAAGCACTTAACTACTTAAATTTGGTTGTGCTGCAATCAGTGAAGTAAAGTACTTGTGTAAATGCTTTGCTGCACTAAGGCATAACTAAATATCATGAATTCTAAAAACCTAAATTTCCATTTTGTCTCCAAAAGCACAGCAGTTTTCTGAAAGGCCAAAATAAATCTTATGTACATACTACTCCAGTGGATGACAATTGTTACTTTTCTTCATATATATGTAAATAAAAGTATATAAATACATACAGAAAGATATAGATATTTAAGAATTAACATTGACACAAAATATCTAGTGTGCGTTCTCTCTCTTGCTCATACTATTTTTATTTTAATGATTTTTCAAGGATATAGAAAAAAATAAAATTAACACAGATATACACTATGAGGAAAAAAATTATTAATACTTCTACCTTTTAAGTAGGATATTTTAAGGACTGTAAATACAATTTAGGCTTTAGGCTCATGTTAGATATCAAACCACCCAGAGACTTTCTGTATGCTTCTGTGTTAGATGGCAAGTTCTACCAGGTTACTACCAGTTTTAAACTGTAAAGACTATCTATACTTCCATTATTATTTCTGGTTGACTTTGCCAGATCTGTGCTAAATACAGAAGAAATTAAAATTTGCATTATTTTTAAGTCATGCTTCTGCAGTTCAAGACAAGTATTTCACTCAGAAATTAGATAACACCATTCTATTAGCAAGATTTACAAAGCTGTGTTATTATATAGTATTATACATATAAACCTGTTCCATCAGGGTTTAGAATCTGTGATCATCCTTGTTTTTTTCCAGGACATTTTTATCTGCTGGAGGACAACGGGTCAAGTAGCAAAAACTAAGCAGTTACTCCAATATAAACTTCTCGGTTATTTGCCATCCACAGTTATTTGCGTTCAAAACTAGGAGCATGGAAGACTAGAATCTAGTTCATGGATAGTTTATGAGATAACTTACTTGCACAATCTCATGTCAGGGCTGCAACAATGAAGAATGTGGAAAAAAAAACACCCAACAAAAAGAACTTGAACGAAATAGTTTGAAATGTCTATTCTTCCCTTCTCCTATTTCAATCCCAGATTGTTTATTACTAAATACAGAGTGTAAGAAATCTGATACACAGTAATGTAAATTCAACTTTAATGATGTACTGAAAAATGTCTTATTGTTACCATGATCAGTGTCTTTCTGGATATAAGAGAATTTATGGGATTCTAAAGTAAAGCCCTAAATCCATTATACTTTTCCTACAGAAAAGTAAAGGCTGATTGCTAAGGACAACTGTAACAGAATTTTGGTGAACTACAGACCCCACTTGTCATTAGTGGTCAGAAACTAAATTAGATCTCCCAATAAATTTTTCTGTATATATTCTAAACAATCTTCTTGCTATTTGACCCATGTAATTTCAGAAAATAGGCTGAACACCCGTAAGTTTGACAAAGCTGCAGTAAAACAGACTGCTCTACAGCTCTGTTTCTGATATATTCCTAGATTAAAATAGATGGTAATTTACATCCAAAGATGTAAAATAAACAACTCATGAGGCATTCAAGTTGGAAGCACAAGTCCTTCTACAAAACTATGAATAACTTATTCACTAACATCAACAGTAATTTCATCTAGATTGCAGTCTTTACATTGTAGGCACTGAAGGGATATTAAATACAACGGTATTAACTTCTGCCTTTGTTATCAAACCTTTTAGTCTTTGAAATTGAAAACAATGGCACAAAAATAAAAGTAAAGAACAACATGACCAAAATTAACTCTGTAAATCCAGAGGATATGGATAGGTGTTTGCGAGTCTATTGAAATACTTAAATGAAAAACACTGTAAGCCTTAAAAATACAGCTAGATTGTAGCCCTACTTATAAAAGAAGGATGGCATTTCTGATACGTAATACTAGACCATGCTGAGTGAAATACATTACACACTCATTCTAGGTTGCAGATCCATAAAGACTGTTTATTCTTCACCTTGTTCAGACACTTCTGAGAACTTGAATTAAAGGGGAAGGGAAAATTTTAAAAAAAATAAAAATCAAGAGGCAAACATCAAGTATTCAATATTTTACTATCAGTTGCTCGGTTTCATTTACTGTTAATGCATATATGCTTTGGTGCTTACAAAAGAGAGTTCCAAGGAACATTGGGTGTTATTAGATTGATAACCAACTCATATCCCCAGCAGGTGGCTCATAAATACTTAAATATATGCAGATTAGTTGAGAGAAGATCGTCTTCATTTGTGGTTTTAGGTCATACTAATGTGATTTTCTCTTTCAAACAGAACTAAATAGATGTGTCAGAAGGGGTAAAATTCTTAATGGAAGAGAACACAAATAGTTTCTAACCTGCTGGTAAGGTTAGAAATGTCACGGGTTGTTGTCATTACCATGGAACAGAGAGTTCTTCATCATTTCAAATGCATTTTCATATCCACAGGTAGTCAGATAAGTGACCATTACCACATGTAGCAAAAGGACAAACAGATGGGACACAGCTCATTCATTTTTGCCTCTCCTGCATACTTCTGTTGTTTTCTAAGTTTGCAGTGATCTATTGATTGTATGATGGGAGTGGTTCACTGTTTTCTTAACTGAAAAGACACTTCTATGTGCAACAAGATGTATCATGTCTTTTGGAAAGCTACTTTCTCCAAGTTTAAACAAACTCTGTATTCATTTGAATCTTTGAGACACTATCTACCTGGCACACTACTGATGTGGGCACAGTTCTGTCAGACTGAAGGCAGAATCAAAAGGAAGATTTGAACAAGTGTATCTTTGATGATGTTTCTCCACACTATTATTTTCAAACAAGACAAAATAATAGAATGAGAAAGAGACAAAAAATCTAATAAGTGAAATAGTGATATAATCAGCTGTTACAATAATCTGTAACACTAACAGATCGTATCAGAGTGTCAATCAAGAGTTATGATATGATCAAGGCAACTGACCTGATGCACCATTCAAAATACTTTAAAGGAAACCCATCATGTTCAGTAAATCACAGCTATTAAAGAATTCCTAACAAATTAACATTTTCAGTCCTTGAATACGATTTTAGTCAAATTTTGCATGCAATTTATGCAATATGCCTCGTATATACATAGACATATATATAGCTTGAACACAAAGTTCAGTGACCTTTGTAGTGCCCCACATAAGACTGCAGACAATCCATCTCTGTACATCTGCTTACAAAATTATAGAGCAGGGAAGTCAGTGGTGTGCACAGTTCATACCTATGGTTGTTGCTGCCTAAGGACAGACAAAAGCATCTCTAACTAGACAACTGGCTTCCTTTAGGCACTAGCAGCATGTCTTCATTTAGTTTGATTTCAGTAAGTGAGCTTTCAACAGTGACTGCAGTGCAAGGTTGTAATTATGTCTCAGGAGTGGAAAGACACTAAAGCCCAGATTCTGCAAAGACTTAGACATGTGCTTAGCTTTCTGCACTGTAAGAAAACTCATTCATCTCCATGAAAACACTGCTCCCTATGTACGCAAATACACACATAAGTCCTTGCTGGACTGGGATGCAGGTTGGAATTTTATTTCGGTTATTTAACTGCGCAAACTTGCCAATTTTGATCAAATTTCATCAGCTCAGTAAAAATGGAAAATTGTTGTCACCCCTGGGTGAGACTAATGCCATGAACCCCTCACTGTTCTTGGCCAGTGTTAATTCTAACCCAGAATGACAGTTTTCATACCACTCAAAAGACAGATCAATAGAGTAATATGCGCATTGGCTCAGATGGCCAGGGAGAGGCCTAGTGCACTGTACTTATTGGCATCAAGGTTTGATATTGAGCTGTTATCAGGAGCTCACACTGGAGCTGCCATGGAAGAGTATGCAGTGATGGACACAGAACAACCAATCTGTTAGACCTGCACTGAATGACAGAAGAAGCAGAGAAGTAGGATGCATGAAGGGACACACAATTTTAAGTCATATAGGACTCATTATTCCTAGTCCAACTTGGTGGATGAGAGTGTTCCACTAATGGGGCAAAACAGTCCATCCTTCAAGCAAACCAGCAGATGTTTAGGATAGGAGATTATCAGGAAAACAAACTGGCAATAGTTCTCCTATTTTGTCTGGGCCAGAGCCCTGCTGCTGCTCTGACACTAGGAGAAGCAGTAACATTCTTAAGCCTGAAGTAACGATGATATCAGTCCCTTCCTGTATCCATCACGGGCTACTGCAAGCCCATCTCTTCAGGTCTCCTCCTTTACCCGAAATGGGCTTTCCTTCCCAAATCACCTGTTCTCCTTCCTTTGCCTTTAGCCAAACGATGCAGTGGCCAGTACCTGGGAGGCTCCCATCCATGGAGAGCAAGGTGAGAATCTTAGGCATCAAAACGTTTATTGAAAGAAGAAAGAAACTACAGTATTTGCTTATGACACTTCCACAGACTCAGAAAAGTCCTCACATTTCAAATAAAATCAGATCATCCTGCCAGTCACGTTGATTCTCACTGCTGAGCTTCTGCCTAGGCTTTTCCTTGCATACATACTGCACATCTGCACGGGCACCACACACATCCCCTAGTCCTCCCATAAAGGAAAGCCATCCTTCCATGAGGAAATGGAGCTTCACTCCTAGATTTTAGAAGCTTTCTTGTTATGTCTGAAGAGGAGCAGCCAGTGGCCTGGATTCCTCTACGCCAATATTAAGCACTTTGGAGGAAACAGGAAGAAATTCTGGGAAAACTTTCTCCTGAGGAAACTTGAAAGCTTCCCCAAATTAGCAGCTGACTTGTACCTTCCAACATAGGTGTCTCTTAGTATGTATTGTCCAGGTGTTACACTGGAAACTGTTTTGTAACTGAGCCTGCCACTGAAACAACTCAAATATGTCATATATAGGAGCCATATATAAGAGAATATAGTCATATATAAAAGAATACGCCACAAATCAAACATTTCACTGAAGGTGAACATACAAGCAGACTAATGTATACAAGATCTTTTTAATTGATTCTTTAGGGCACTGAACTTCTCAAAGTTTTGAAATAGAAATTGCCTACCAGTGGTATATAAGCAGGGCCGCTTACGTCCAGTGCCTTACTGGTATACAGCAATGTAGCTAAATTGGAAGCATTACTCTAGCTTTCATGGTAGGCAGCGCTATCATTATGGTCACATACGGAGCTCTATTTAAAAGTTCTGTTTTCACTCAGTATAATTTGCTGGGGAAGATTATACGGGGGGGTTAAGGGGGCAAAGGCAGGAAGGGTCATGAAATTTTTGATGCTTCACCTCTGCAAGTAAATTACTTATTTTGTTAATTTGGAATAAATATCTTACAACTGCTTGATTTATAAGTGTGCAAGAAAAGGGAAACACAAGCAATTACCCTTCATTATACCATCATCCTCCATTATCCACACTACCTGTTTAATTTTCTACTTCTTATCAGGTATAGAGAGAAGTAGAGAAAAATTATACAACACTAACAAAATAGCAAGTAAGGTAGCTATAAAACGTAAGCAATTTAGGGGACAGGTATCGCACAACTACACTGTATTAAATTTACCAATGTGAATTTAATATCCACACAAAGAAATCTACAAAATTAAAAGTTCAATGTAAAACCTTAGCAGACCCTTATCTGTAGTTATTAGTAGAATATCTTTAAACACACATCCCCTTTTACAAGGTCTCCAACTTTTTTTTTCCTCCTTAAATTATGCAATTTCATCCAGACTATAAGGAAAAGAGCTGGAGCTCTGCTAAATGGCTTGTAGGATGCTGTTGTTTTCTGTTTTACCTATTAGCACTTATAAGTAAAAAGTTATTTTATGCTGGTCATGTAGAACACCTCTCCATTGCGTGTTTCCTCCTTTTCTCTTCCTACCTAATAACGTGGGGTGAGGATTTAAGTTAAATGGTTCTACACCTTGACCTCCATCTTGATGTGAACCATAGGTGGCAGAGACTGTATTAGAGTTGTCTCTAGGGTGTTATGCAAAAGACTTTAGTGCTTATATAGTAAAGAAAATTGTGGTTTAGTGCTAGCCTGCTGAGTATGCATTATAATTCTCTATTTTCAGCAAGGTGTTTTATGGGATTCAAGGCTTTCAGATGCCGTATATTTGGTAGGAGGTGGCATTAAATTTTTCATGTAAGGTTCATTAGCTAGGTTTACATGTTAAATTTAAAGTGTTTCTTGTACTTTATACAGAAGTAATCCAAGTGGCTGACAGAAATCTAAATCTCAGACCCCGAAACTAAATTATTCCTTTTTTTTTTTAAGAAATTGTCTGAACAGTCCGATTGAATATAGATGTGCTGGGAAAAATATATCAGAGGAAAACATTGCCTCTTATAGACATGCAGACCGCATAAATCCAGTAAAATCTGCTAAAATCATTTCTGTTTTACTCCAGTCTGGTGATATTGCTCCAGACCCTTATACAGCAATCAAAGACCTAACTTTAATATAATGGATTTCAGGCTGGAGTTACTCTTCATGAATGAGAAACCCTTGTTGAGAGATGAAACTTGCTTGTGAGACAGAACTCATCGTTCCCAATGTTACTTCATAACTCCTTTTCAGTCTTACTTGGGGGAAAAAAGCCAGTCCTTTTCCTCTAGTTATTTAACTTCAGTCTGTCATTACCTCTCATCAAACCAAAGCATGAGGTCTTTGGGGCAGATATTGTGTCTGGGGATGTACCAATACTGAGCTCAGACCCCATGGAATCAACAGTTCAGGCCGAGATATTTTATGACATTCTGATTCACATAATACAGATGCTTTCTAGATCTATCTATATATGCAATCTTCAGTCACACAGTCTTTCTGTGTGTATATATATGCACACACACAAACATGTCTATATATGCACACACACAAACATGTCTATATATGCACACACACCTAGTGAGCCAAGTACACCTGTGAGCAGGAATTCCACTGAACAGCAATCCAAAAACCATGATTCATTGTGAACAGTCATCAGTAGGATTTCAAATTTGTCAAAAGACTTTTCCTGAATTATAGTTTAGTGTCTTTTAGTCCTTAGCTGTTAATGTATTGATGAAAGTTAAAAGCTTCATGTACCCCATCCACACAGCACAGTTGTTATTGCTCTGTCAAAGAGCAAGCACCTCTACTCTGCATGCTATGACATTCATAAATTTTTTTGTTACTTTTAATTCCCAAACCTTTTATGGTGAAATGCAAAACAAGAACAAGTCAGATTGCTTAGGATAATCTTGTCCTTACCCATCTATGAGAAAAACAATTTTGCTTTTGCTCTGGAATTGAAGAATGTAACACTAAACTAGTTCAAGAAGAGAAGTAAAGAATACTCCTTTTCTATTTCTTTCAGAAACCAAAATTAGACCTTTCTGTCATTCATAAATTTTCATGCTTTTTTTTCTCAGAGAAAACATTATTAAAATGAGTTGCACATATAATTCCTCTTAATATTCCATTAGGCAACTGTGCTGAATGCAGTTTTATTTGCATGTGCTATTTACAACCTACATGTACCGATGTTCTCTCCAGTTCATTTAACACACATTTAGATAGGAGAAAAAAACATTACAACTACATCAAAAGACAGTGTATTTGGAGAACATATCCAACCTACCCAGAGCAAGTGTAGAAGTCTACTCTAAAATTGTTTAAACTGAGAATTTAATGGAAGGAAAAAGACTCAGGCATGGGGGAAACAGTTGTTTTAGACATCGATGATATATTTGTTAGCTAAAGTATTGTATTTTCATTCTGACTTTGATACAGTGATTCCCATCATGCATTACCATTACCCTAGCAGTCTGATCATAATGAAATAATGAAGTGGCATTATGAACCACTGATACAGAATACTGGATAGTCATCATGATCCTTTGCCAATCCACACCACAAAAAGAGTTTGCTTTAGATGTTAATTCCTCTTGTGTTCATGTAATTCATATTTCCAAGGAATATTATTTCTACCTACCTGATCTCTCTTCATCTACATTATTTTCCTCCTCTAAGTTATCATTGTTTCCCTGCTTTGTCCTGTGTGTTCCAGCAATATATTCTTTCAACTACTCTTTTTAAACACCATTGCTAGTCCAGAACATTAAGGTGTTTTGTATCTAACTCAGCAACTTCCCAGCATATGCATTTCAGAATTTCTCAGAGTCATTTTTAACCTTTGTTCAGCTTTTACTGTCAGGATATAAGTCTCAATATGTATCAGATGTTTTATGTACCATTAAAATACCATACTATCCTATTAACTTTCTTTATCTGAGTGCACCAGTTTTTCAAACTACATTCTACATGAATGGTAGTTTTTTTGACGTCTTCTCACTAACTCTACAAGTAAGAATTTACCCCAGTATCCCAGGATAATTGCATCTTGGGGCTTAGCTCCAGCATGCACTTCAATATTTTATTACCACATTATACTGTAATGCAGGTGCCATACCAAGAGGGGAAAAAAAAATTAAAAACCTTATGCACTACAGTTAATAGTAAATAAAAACTAAAGGAACCTCCAAAACCATGATGAGGAACACTGAATCCTAGTTATTAAAGCAGTTTAAGATTATTTTTCAATGCCTCCTACTCACAAGGCATGCCATTTTGGGAAGAGAGGGAGGAGAAGCACTTATGCAGATGTATGTCAGCTACTCAGAACAAAGCAACAATGTAACTAAAAATGCCAGTTTTAGAAACTTAAAACAGCACTCATGAAAAAAAGTCACTTTTAACTGTTTCATTAAAATCATTGCAAATACTATGTATAACTTATGGTATTTAGCTAAGACCCTGTAAAGTGGTGTCCTTAATAAATGAAGTTCATCTGTAGTAAATGGCTTGGTACAACACTGGCATCTCTAATCAAATTTGGGACAGATGAGTTCCATAGATTCAGTTTATTTCATTAATTTACAACTGCTTAGTGCTCATGGTAGATGGTCAAATGATATTATTTGTGACAACACTAAATAAAATAAGCAAAAGAAAATGAGGCACATGATGTATTACCAGGATAAATCATACCACAAAATGTAGGGAGATGAAAGCCTACAGCAGCAACACTTAGCACACTTCATTTGATTCCCATCCGTCAGCTTCAGTGCCAGTGGCTCAAAAAAGAATGCAAAGGTAAATGAACACCAAAATATGATTTACAGCACTTGAAAAAAGAATCACACAGAAATAAATCAAAATTCTTGTGTTATTTTAGGCCAAGGTTTATTCAGAATATAGGACTTTTATAATAATATACTGCTAATGTAAAAACATCACAGTACAAACACAGTCATAAAAAACCCAAACAAAATAAACCCCATCCATAGCTAAGCCTGTCTACATAAGGGTCAGGGGTTAGATTTTTTTTTTTTAGTAGATAGTTATATTCATTCCACCCTAAAGAGAATGAATAGTCACCTAAAACTTCAACTGTGGTTCATGATGCTGACTGCCTTCTTATTTGCCTCAGTCTTCACAAACAAGTGGTCCCCTCTGTTGTTTTTTTAGCATCAAGATAGCCTCTGAAGGGCTCACAAGCTATGACCCACAGGCATACAACTCAGAGGGGGTGCAGGCAAGGGGACTTTGCCAGCTAGGGAGGTTTCTCAGCCCTCACCAGCTCCTGTGTAGCATGGTGGCGCTCTCATGTTCAGCAACACCTCATGCCAGATGTAGCTAGTTGACAGGCTGGTCAACTGTACGTCATGCAATTTTTCCCCCCCACTGTGGGGAAAAAATTAGGTTGCTCCTTGCTAAGGGGCGAGTTATGTTATCAGGAACTGTGGTGAAGCTAACGGAGCAAGAGACCTGCATAAAACACAAGACCTGAAAGATCTCAGCATACACAAAATGGAATTTTCCAACAACCTGCTTATCGTAGAGCAAACAACTCAGCTGCTGGCAAGAGTCACATGCAGCAGCACACAGCAGGACAGAAAGCAGCAGGCATTACCCAGACACACAGAAGCAAGAAGTCATTTGTGCAGTGGTCTGTCCGTCCTCCAGCTTGCAAGTGACACCAGCTCACAATATTGCCCTCAAAAAATTCTTGCAGATTTGCTCTACAACCCATGGTGGAGGTTTTCTCCATCTCTATGACACTTTTTATGAGCCACAGTTGGAACATACTAGACTAATTAAATGCATAAAAGCTTCAGTAAAACTGCCGGTTCTGAGAGAAATCTTAGGGGAAAACTAGACAGATATTGCAGGTTTGTCCTATGCGAAATAGGACTGAACTGGACAGTGTAGCATGGAAAGGCTCATTTTCTTCTTCTCCTTTCCAGACTATCCTCAAGCAGTCACATTATATACCCTTCTTGGACTAGTAATATTTCACAGGTATATCAGCATTCATTATTATACTAAGCTTACAGTGTTGATTGTTTTTGCTTTCAATAATCAGAGCTTTTTCTCAAGGTTAACTAGTCCACGGCTGCAGCTTGAATGTTTGATTTCCTTTTTTTTCCTCTTAATTGCATGTAGAAGCAACACATTGGAATGATTTTTGACCACCTACTGCTATGTCTCATAAGATTTATATCCAGTACTTTTATTAACAGGCTAAAAAGCAGCAGCAAAAATAAAGCTTTGATGATAATAATAAAAAACCCTAAACCTTGTTTCATACCTGTAACATCATTCCCAGAAAGATATTTTCCTAGTGTTTGCTCCACAAATGCTTTTTATATTACTGAAACTTAAATTGTAATACTGTTGCAAGTCGGGATGAAACATTAACAAATCCATGCTACTAGAGCTGTATGAAGTTAAGATTATACATTTCAAAGGTTTAAATAGGTGTTTGCCTAAGAGTAGCAATCTCTATGGAAAACAAGTCTGAGAAAGAAAACACCAGTTGGATTTTCATTCTATTATTATTGAAATGGCATGGGCTTTTTTTGTTAATGACTGAATAAATCAGAATTTCAGCTTTATATTCAGACATTTTCCCCCAGTTATTCCATGCTTGATGCAAAACTGAATGGCAGCTGAAGAAATAACTCACTTTACAATAAAATGTAGAGTTCACAAATTTGAATTGGTCAGGTAGTTAGACTAGATCATTGGAAGTCCCTTACAACTAAAATATGCTATTCTATTCATATTAGCTGAATTACTTCCCAGGAAAAAACAACCCCAAAATAAATGTGATTTATTTATCATTACAGCTACAATAAGAAGAACCTGGAATATTATGCCATTATTTCCATTGTGATGGAAAAGTGATAAGGGTGATCTAGGGAATTATAAACTTGTGGCCCTCATTTTAGTACCTAAGAAAATTGTTGAGCAAGTCATTAGAGATGTCATTATAAAGTACCTGAGGTACAAATTAGCATAGCTTTCTGTAAGTGTAAACTTAGTCCAATATATTAGAATTCTTTGAAAAAGTTAAAATAGTGAATAATGGGAGAAATGTTAGATATACTGTAACTAAAGAAGCTTATGATAAAGCAACTCAGTTTTATTGTCATGAAATAAGGGTAAGTTTTACAAAATAAAGAATTACAGAATGAATATTACAGCTTTTGGCATGAAAGCTGTTAAGTATCATTTGGGGCCTGAACACACATTTAACCTCTCGCCCTTCCCCTCCTGCCCTGAAGCAGGCAGTCTCAGCACTGTATGGTTGAGCCATTAGGTTTATCTTAGGTCTTTATAACTCAGGCAGCTTCCCACAATCTTCCTCTAACACAAATGCTGTCTTTTCCTGCTCACTATGAATTTGGAGCAAATCTTGATGCAATGCCTCTCCAACCAACAATAGCTCTAATAGGTTTTTTTTAAGAATTTGGCATAAGAAACAGCCCACCAAAACACCACACCAGCACCCCATACAGATATAAACACAAATTTAAAGCTCATGGCTGGTGAGAAAATATCTTCTAGTGCACATCACACCCAGGTGTTATTTCCTACCCGCATAAAAATTTGGAAAGCAAAATGCCTGATGTCTATGATTCACTATTCCTGCTGTCAACTGAGCTAGCAATTAGATGTTGCATCCAAGTAAAATGATCTATATATACACAAGGACTAGTAGAAGTAATTATGTAGTTGGTTAAACTTAGATAATGTTAAAAACCTCCTGAGGTGGTTAATGCAATCTGCACTAGGCATCTGACAACTGTCTGCAGGCTGAAGCTCTTGGAGCCTAATTTTCAGCCCCTCCATAACTTTTGCAGTTATTCACACCTGCACAAGGCAGGTGTAAAGCCAGTGTTCAGATCTGGCAGTGTTTACATCCACACAGCACGACTGTGAATGTCGACAAAAAAAAACAGCTCAAAGCACTGTCTCATCCCAGCTCATCTTTCAGTTCAACATGCTACTTTAAGACTGGAAAGCTGCAAAAGCCATCAACTCTACTGCCTTATAACTCAATGTCCATAAGAAGTTCAGAACACACGTTAATGTCTTTCTGTTTTAATAAAATCTGGAATTAACTGAACAAGGATCATAAATGTTTTGATGTTTTAGATAAAATGTAACCTGATCAATATATGTAAATGACTTGTCCTGTCCATTTTATTCTTGAAGAAAGCACCTGAGGTTCATAAAAGTATTAGTAACACATGGCCTCACTACAGTTTTCAACAGAAAATTCTGAAGGAGAAGAGCTGTTTTATTGTTTTAACCATTAACATGATTTACAAGTAATCATTACAGCCCAAATAAAACAGGCAGACTCTGATCTATTTTAATCTAGTGCATTAATAGTCTGAATGATACTCAAAAGCATGAGACTGGCAACAGCAGCACCAGAAAGACTGGCAGGGTCCCAGGAGTTGCCCTTCCTTGGTGCTCTTCCTGTGACTTCCTCCGCAGCACTGGGGCCGGAAGGCAGAGCTGCTGGCATCCTCCTGCCATCACCAGGACTGGATGAAGTTGGAGAATGGCCATGAGATTTCATGCTCTCCTCCACCTCCTTGGCATCCCAAGTTACACCCACATACGAAAGCAAGCAGTGAGGAGAGGAGGAAGGAGTGGCAAACTAGCAAAGTTCACTGAAAACCCTGTGAGTTTCACCACTGGGAGCTGGAGGTGCAGAGTTGTGTGCAAGCAGAGAAGCAAGCCCTCTGCTCAGAGCCATGCAAACCATCCAAACTTAAATTGATGATACCTTCAAGAAGAATGACAAATTCTCAAACAACCACAGGCTGAGCCGATAAATATTTTGACAAAGATAAATTTATGAGTTATCTGTGTCAATTCAGAAATTTTTGCACACAGCTGTGTAGAGTAACTGTTTTATTCATTGCCACTGTCAGACTACTGTCACCTATATCTTGCTCACAAGCAACTGTGCACCCAAATTCAATATTCAAAAGTCACATGGCATCTGCCCATTCTTAGCATGGATTAAGTCTCAATCTATTGAAAATGCCTTGGGAGAACAAATTAACTTGATTGTTTCTATGAACATCTCCCATTTTCTTTACATTAATTCTCTGAAATGTTTGAAGAGGAAGAAATGACAAAACAGTAATGAAAACTTCATCATGAAAGTAAAAGGAATACTTGCAGGTTACACACATTGTCTAACTCCAACAGGAAAAAAATACAAAGTGTACACAAAACTCTGAGTGGGCGAGTAGGATACAATGTAAGGGAAAGGAAGGGAGTGAAAAAATGAACAGTAAAGAAAATATTCATTGATTCTACTCACAATTTTGGAAGGGAGGAAGGGAGCAGACCATTTTAAAATAAAGATATCATAAGAAACCATTATTGACCCCAAGGGATGGAGAAGAAAGCAGATCAGGAAATGTTTGCATAGATAAGGGAGGTATGTAAAATGGCCAGTCTATTGCCCATGAGAGGTTTCAATTACTTCTCCAATCGGCACAACAGTGGGATTACAAAGAAAGCATTCATTTTCCTGGAGTTGGGACAGAGTCAACAGGTTTCAAGAACCATTCTGGAGTTAGTTTAAGGAATTAAACTAAATAAAATGGGCAAACATCTATAGTTTAGTGCTGAGAACAAAGTTTAAAATATGCATGGCTAAAAATCCCTCAAACTAAACAGAAGCAGTAAAATTTGAACAGATTAAAAAAATAGGAAAAACTTGTGCAGATCAAGTAATTTAAAACAGTCCATAGCTCAAATTTACTTTCAAGATCAGTGAAACTGGGTGCACTTCAGTTACAAGATAGTAACTTGTACTTTGTTTTCATTTGTACTCTTCCCTGATACAGTATTTTACTTAAATGAGAAACAACACATTGCCACTGAAAACCCTATGGATACCTTGTACTCTTCAGCAACATTGAAGCTGTGCTACCAGTCTTTCAATGATAAAATAAACGAATGGACGATGATGTTGCTCTAAGGTCTCTGTACTTTAGAGACTTAAGTGTGAAACTTCATGCAGTCTATACATTTCCAAGAGGTCCCTGAGAGCTTCAACCATTACAACATTATAAATAAAACATTAGCATTTTAGCTGAAGGCCATGATATAAACTAAAATAGCTTATCTCACACTAAGTGAATTAGGAGCATTCATGCAATGCAGTACCCAAGTTGAGGGGTGCTAAATTGCAGGGAAGGACCAGTAATTTCTTTCAGCTCTTCCAGTTAAGATTCACAACTCCATCTATGCTTTGCAGATACTTCTAAATCTCAGTTCAACAGCTCCAGGAGATTCAAATTACATTCTCCCTCTTCCCCTAAACTGTCACACATCCACACACTTAGCCTCCTCAGTCTCCTGCCCTCCACACACACTCTTTTCCTTTGTCTGATTTCCACTCTGGATAAATCAGTCTTGTACAATCTTTCCAGAATTATACTACATTTGGACACAAAACAAGCATACAATATTTCTACTGAAAACAACTGGTGGTCCCAATGGGCAAGTCTTCCTAATTATCAACTGCAATTACTTCTTTCCCCTCTTCATACAATTGCCTCAAATAGCATTTTGAATGTTCATATTTTATATTTAACTTCAAATTTAGTAGATACTAATTTATGTCTCTTATTCCCTGCTTAGATAAACTCTGCATTTCTCTCTTCTAAAGCTTCATCACAAGACAATCCTTTGTTGTGGTGCTTGGCTGCTTACTAGGTGAGCTGGCAAAGATTAAGAAACCCATCAAGGGGAAAAGACAAGCAGAAATTAAAAAAAAAAAAATAAGATCTAAATAACATTTTCTCTGGCTGATGCACTGGTTATTCATCTCTGGCAAAGTTCTTCACTTCATAAACTGATCCAAGGCCATTAGCTGAGGCACTGAGTTTCATTTTAAGTTCAAATGGACACCTGGCTATTACAGGGAGAGTGCTATAATATCTTTAGGCCTACACACCTGATTTTTTTAAATCAGAAAAGCAAAAAGAAATCCTAAACTGGGAAGTCAAGGAATCCATCTGTAAGAAGAAAAAAATCCAGTTGTAAGTACTAAAATAAAGAGGGTCAATTCTGCATATATATGAAACAATGTAACTGGGTTTTTTAAGTGTCATTTCCCTTTCAAAGTTCAAGGCCAATTTCCTACTTGTTTTGGTAACGTGAAGTGATAAATTGTGTTCTATGGGTTGTGGTGATACATTTGCAGTTACTGGAAAAATCTTATCTTGTAATTTACAGCAACCAGGACTCAATCTCCCTTTGCCTGAAATCCTGTGAAGTGTGCTTAAATGGGGCTGTCAGGGCTTTTCACTTGGCAGCTCAGGGGCCATATCCCTGCTGCAAAGGACAGTCAAGTAATGCATGGACAGTCAGAGAAATTATAAAATTAACCCAGCTGGAGCCCAGGCTGGGCTCACTGCCAGGGCTACAGAGGCATCCTGCCTGCACAAGGGCTGAGAGTTACTGGCTACGATTGCTGTGACACTCGTGTGATGGTAGCATGAGACCTCTCATGATGGGGTGAAGGTGAGAGGGGACAAAGCATCCTGTAATCAGGTACCCCAGGCCCTGCCTGCAGCAGCAGCTGAAGAGGAGCTGGCCTGCACAGCAGCCTCAAGCATAGAGTGCAGCACTGGAGCACAGGGCTCTGGGAGGCAGGACTTTGGGACTGGGTGTCTTGTTACCTTGCTGCCTTGTTCCCACACTGCAAATGGCACAGGCAGGTGTAGAAAGATTCTTACTTAAAAGTATGCAGAATAAGATACTTGTGGTCCATTTTCCCCTTCAGGGATAAAAAAAAAAAAACATCACAACAAACCAAACTGAAAATTTACTCAATCCTGTTCAGGTCAAAGATCTTCACACTGTTTTACAATCTAAGTCAATTAAACATGTTCATAATTTTTTCAGGGCCCAGACAAAGATGCTAAGATTTAGGTTCAGTTCTTAGATGGGCCCAGAAGTATCTACTTACATAGGAAGGTATAAGATGAGGGGCATACACAATTTCCAACCTTTCAGTATTTTTCATACATTGCATTTTTCAGAGCCTAGACCACTTTTCCAGATGTAGCTGCACCACAGGCAGGAATGACTGACTTGCTCCTTCTGTGATGGAGTGTTTCTAGATATGCTGACCAAAACTCAAAGTACTTTCTCTGTTCCTAGTGCTCACTGAACACTTACACAAGATCTGTTCATTACTGCCCCCCCCCCCCCCCCCCCCTCCTTCAGTATTGCAGGAAAGTTTCTGCTTTTCAAAATACTTTATGCAAACATATTGCTTGCATATTTCCAAGCTGAAACTCATTTTGGTATTTACAGGGCATGGTTTGATTCTCTGTAGATGCTATTTCATTATTTCCTTGTCTTTCTGGTATTTGTTTCTTTTTTCCATTTTAGCATTCGCCTCAAATTGAATCAGAAAATGTAGATTTATTCCTTCATCTCTTTGATGAATAAAGACATTGAATATATTCTTGCAAGAATGAGGGTCATCATATTACAAAAGTATAATCATGTAAGTATCAGTAAAAAGTACAGTGAAGAATTAACAGCCTTTAAAGCGTATGATGAATAGCTTATAGAAAACAAACCATAGTTAGGAATATCTTGACCATAGCCACATGAGAGCATATATTTTTCCCTTACATCTAAATGGCATTCAGTAAAAGAAAACAGACTTCTTGTGAATTACAGACAGATTGTATTTACTCCTTCTTACCAGTTATGTTGTTTCTCACCAACATGTTGCTTCCCCCACGTTTTAATCCAAAAAAAAGCCCAGCTGTTTATCTCAAGAACCTGTGACAGTGACTTATGCCAGTACACTTCTCACAGGCAACTGTAACTGATTTTTACACTGCAATTTTGACATTTACATTGGTCAAGATATACTCTTCATAGAGCACAAAGATGAAAAAAGTATACCTAAAAAGACAGAACATCTAAATAGGATCCCAGTGACAACAGAAAAGCCAACAGAAAATATTCATGAGCTTAAATAAAAAAAAAAAATAGACAGAATTTAAGAAAAAAGCCTGTATCAATGGATTAGGCAAACCACTCCATGGTGTGCCCATCAGCCAGATCTCCCATAAGGAGCCTGGCCTTGTCCAGTTCATCACTGAGGGACCTGGGCTGCCTTGCCCTTCCCAGGCAGGTTTCCTCCCCAGGGCAGGGGCAAGCCTTAGCATGACTGGCATTGTCAATCAAGTGGCACAGGGCTTCTGCAGCAGGGATGTGGTTGGGGTGACTGAGGATGTCACTAATCACTCCTGCCTCACAGCAATTCTCATTCACAATGAGAAAAACAAAATTTCACCACCACAAGGTACACTGAAAGTACCCTATTATAGCTAATCCTTCCTCACACACAACAGATTTACTGTTCAGGGGGCAAGGACTGATGGCATGGGAGTGCAAATCCTTTTTAATAGCATAAGATATAAACAAAATAAAAGTGAAGCATTGACCGTGCTTGTCTTTTCTATGAAGAGGTCAGGAGTTTGCTTTTGATGGAGGAAGATTTTTTTTCTTTAAGTCTCTAATGCTAGTGGTATTATTAAAATGGTTAGACAGTCTTAAAAACCATGGGCAGACAAATATCCAAATGTGCTAAGGAAGTGGGGAGAGAAACTAAGGAATTAGCAGGCACATTCACAAGTTCATTTAGTTTAGAAGAGACCCCTGGGGACTGGAAAGTGGCTAACATAACAAAGTTATTTTAAAAGTGCCTGGAGACATAACAGGAAACCATAGACCAGTTAGCTTGATATAAAGTGGGGAGAAACTCCTAGAATATCAAATGGGAAAACACTTGAAGAAGCACAGCTTGATTAAGGATTGACAGTATAAGAGTAGAAAGAGGAGGGAGATCAGGGTTCATGGCTCGCTAACTTGCTGGGATTCTTTGAGGAGATTTCTGCCACAGTAGTCAGGGAATGCAGTAGGCACCACCAATATAAACCTTTATCTCTATTAAAGAGAGCATATGCTCTATTTCAGATGAGGATTAACTCTTCCCTTGATGGCACACCACCACAGCCTCTGTGCAGAAAAACCTGATCATGTCCAGAAACACCAAAATACTCCCTGACAAGTACCACCTTTTGTAGAAAACTTCCATAAATATATTTCTTACACAGACATAATCTGAAGAAAATCTAATGAATAATTTAGTGATACTTTTCATCAGCTGTTTCTGGCAATATCAGTAGCACTGCTGCTTATCAGAAATCCTTATTAAATGTTGTAAAATACATTGCGGGGGGGGGGGGGGGGGAAGAAAAATTAAGAATTGGGTCGTGGTTTTAAATCCTCAAAATGGAAACAGCTTGAAGTTTGATTTCTTTATACTTTACATGAAAGTAAGCACTTTCTCTTGATATGCCACAGTCTGTAGATAATGAACCAGGCAGAAAAGACAGCACTGAAAGTCTGCTTTGATTCATGGGCGAGACAGCACAATAATGGCAATGAATATGAAGCTGTCTACCACTCAGTAAGCATTTCAAATCAGTTTCATGATTATAAATAATTGTTACCATATTTGTAAAACTGAACACTAAATTCCTCTTTTTGTTAAAGAGATAATTGTCCAATTCATGTGAGCAGAAGTTATTCTCCTTCCTCTCCCCCTTTTAAGTAGCTGTTACTTGTGCTAAGTTTTATTACATGAAATAAGAGAGCTGAAATACTGATCAGCACGGTTAACTGAACTGAAATGTTACCCAAAAATGAAATGTTGCTGCAAAGGAAACATTTGGCAAATGCAGAAGTCAGATTGTGGTCATGCTGAAGCATTTTATGATTAGAAATGTCTCATTCTATTCTTCTGCCTGCCCTTGAGGAGCCAAAATTAACTTGGATTTCTGGCTATAGGTTGTGAGTTCCCAGCCTGGGACAACTGCTTATACATTTTAGAGAACCAAGCTGCTTGACAAGACTTGCCATTCTCAAACAGAAATAGCCTGGATATAACATCAGGTCTAACACACAAATTCACATGCCAGAAATATATCTGCATTACCAGCAGGAAGGCTGTAAAGTATGAACTAAATTTGTTTACTTAATGACCAATTTGGTGCTACTACCCTCACAATCAAGAGCTTCCACATTTAAGAAAAGCATATGGTGAGAACTATTTAAGGATTCATTTTACCAAATTTGCATGACAAGGCAACAAAGTAACAATTTACCGAAGACCATGAAACAAAAAAATAAATATTTCACTTGCATCACTGGCAAAGCTAATCTGAACCTAGTTGTGGTTGCAGAAAGGTGAGATAAGCTTCCCATGGCAGAATTATCCACTGAAAAATCTGGTTCTGCAGACAACTGATGAGAGCCTCAAACAAAAGGTAGTAATCATAACAAACTCAACCAGTGAAGAAAGGGTCATAAAGAGATACTGGGTTTTGAGGTCAAAAGTTGAAACAACCACATGAGTTGGAAAGAGTTGATTTAAAAGATCAGTTGGGAAGAATCCTTCAAGCTCTTTTCATCCTGCCTTGAAAAAAATAGAAGGATGCTAGGGAGTGAACGGCCTGCAACCCATGTGCAGCGAAAACCAATAAAACTACTGACCAGTAAGTGGGGATAACAAGGTAAGTTGGAATACGAAGCTCCATACGATGGTCTATATGCCTTACATTGTAGCCCATCAGCACTACTTATGCTAGAAAAAGACAATTAAAAAAATGCAGCACAACCTGTGATCCATGTGTCTTGAGCACTGTGAACACAGTGAATGGAAAGCAAGATTTAAATATCATCTAAAACATGACATTCACAGCTACTGGTATTCATGCCTTTTCTTAGGCTTTCCTTATTCTTTCACCAGCCTGAATGGAAACCAGATATTTTTCAAAGAGCAAGTGTCATCGCCTTCTCTATAGACATCAACAGCAAATCTGCATATATGATATGTAGTGCCATGGTGTGCTCTGCAACAGTTTTTGCAGCCAAATATTTTCTGCTTCGTATTCTACATTTTCTTGCAGAAGTGCCAACATGGTGTTCTCCCTCTATAACAAAGGGACAAAGATCCCACAGAGGTTCTATCAACATAAATCAGTTCTCAAGATAATGTCTGCCAGTCAAATTCTTTAAGTGATGACCTTCTTGATGAACTGAAGTCACCTGCTTTCTTTTCTTTTTTAATTTGCAGGAAAAAAAGAATCCTCATGTCCCCAGCTTGTAAAATAATAGAATCAGAATCATTTAGGTTGGAGAATACCTTCAATATCATTGAGTCCACCACTAAGCCATGTCCCTAAGTGCCACATCTACACATCTTTTGGTTAAAAGGTCCTCAGGTCAACCTCCTTAGAGCATGCAGCCCAGTCCAGTCATTCCCAAAGACAGTTTGCTCGTTCACTAGTTTCCATGGCACTGATAATTTTTTCAGGTCCCAGCTCCATCCAACACTCTGCCCACCAGAACAAGCATGCCTCTCTGTTCTTTCCTCTTATACTCAGAGCTGTAGCCAAACACCTTGGTACCCACAGCGTTATCTGCAAGTGATCACAAGTCAGTTTCCAGGCACTAACACTGCAGGTTGACATGGTCACAAGCCGCCAAGCCAGGTCTTGTCACTGCCTGCAGAAAAACAAAGGCAGGAGACAGCCCCTAACTTCTGACTGCTTGTGCACATGAGTTGCTAGAAGCTGGAAGCAGACACCCAGCTCTGCCCTGTACCTTTCTGAGACAATTCACATAGCTCAGCCTGAAAATCTGTAATTGCAATTACTACTAGCCCTAGCTACATTGCTAGTTTGAAGGCTTTACCCCAATTACATTCCCACAGCTCATTGCCAAATTACACATTATCTGAAATGTCATCTAAGACTTTGGAGGTTTATCAGAGTTGGTTTAACTGGTTAGTATGAGATCTTGTTAATTAGATGATTAGCTACATAAAAAAATGACAAACCTTGAACCCTTGAATTTTGCTGTTTATATATATAAAACATTAGTAAAAGTTTTACTCCTGGTAAAGCTGGAAGTGGATAAAACTGGCAGCTGCTATAATGAGATAACCCCCTAGCTGAGACTTCTGAGGAACTTTCAAATACAGACTATAAAAATACCACCTTTGTTCCCTCCCTTCTTTACCCCTTCATGCAAATCTCTGCTTTTTTCCCGCATCCCAGTGACAGCATACAGCTTTCTCTGCACAGCTATCTTCTTCACACTAAACAACAGCCAGATAGTCTTTCCAGATATCACAAAAGGCACCCATCCTTTCACAGCTGTATGAAAAACAATCCCAGGGTTGCTGGGTCAGGTTGTTTTTCAACTGCTATGTTGTAAATAAAGTAGTAAATCAAACAATATTCAAACAATGTAAAACACTACTTTTTTTTAGACTGGCATGCCTCAAACACCTTGTCCAATTCATTTCTCTCACCATGCTCTCAAAAAAAAAATAAAATACAAGTTCTCCTATGGCAGAGGAGAGCACAGAAGAAATATCTTGGTTGCATGGTGAAGTTGAAAATGAAATCAAACTCAGATTTATGGAAAAAAAAGGCTAATTACTAGTTTAAACATGGAAACAATTGTTTCATATAATATATTGTGATGAATCAGCAGAGCAGTCACAGGTCATCAGGGACAGTGTGAGGAATGAAGCTGATGCTTCCATCAAAGGGTCATACATCATCAAGAGACAGATTATTCGGGGGAGGCCAAACAATCCTGGAGCAGCTGCTAGAAGGAGGAGGAGACGAAACAGGGACAGGACAGACCCCCTTCAGAAAGGGACAGGCCGAGAACAGGGAGAAATGTACTGCATCACATGGTATTAGCAGGACAGAAGTGACAGCCCCTTGCACTGCCCTCCACACCCTTGGCACATGCCAATGTGCTGAAGAAGCTTCACAAGACCTCCTGGCACCAAACCCCAGCTGGCAGAGAGCTGCCTGCTTGCCTTGCACAAAAGAACAGACTGATAGAGGATAACCAGCCCTTGGTTGGCTCACTTTGGGCTGAGCTGGAAATTTATTAGTTGCAACTGTTAAATCTAGCAAGACAAAGTGTATCTGCAGCTCTGCCAGCATTACTTTATCATCTTTCCTTTAAGACATGTTCCAGGTAACTACCAGAGCCCAAAAGGCTGTAGGAACTGTGGGCCTGTCAGCTGCCTCCCCTGCATCACAGTGCACACAGGTGCTTAGCAAGCACATGAGGAAGAGTATGGCATGTCCCACCAAACCATATTCCCTCTGAAGAAAATGACTGCCTACGTAACTACACACAAACACCAATATAGTCACCAAATATTTTGCAATAGGAATTTTTTATGAAAAAAAAAAACACTTTCGCTTGATGTTGCCAGTTTGTTTTCTTTCCTAAATGCTGCTTATGCTACTCTCATCTCCACTGCCAGGAGCATTTATGTACAACCCATCTACTGCTACATTCATTTGTAAGCTGAGACTGGCCTTTGGTATTGTAGAAGAGCCCATTTTGGGGCTTTGTTTTGGAAGGCTATTTGCTTTTTTCTGCTTGTAATTGAACAAAGCTTTGTCATTTGTCAATGTCTGTCTTTTCCATTGTATTTTGCTGATTTTCAGTATTTGTTTTTTTCACAGGTGTGGTGCTGAATGAAAAACAAATGTTCTCCCTGCTCAAAATAGGTTACTTTCTCAAGGAAGTCTGCACTTTTCCATGAATGATAGTTGTTCCTGCAATTGTGTAGCATCATGAGAATCCCAGCCTGCACAGAGTGCAGCAACATATATGAAGAAAGACAGACTGGGAAGAACAGGTGAGAGGCTGGTATCTTATAAAAAGGAGGGTGTTACTATGCCCATTCATACACAGCCCTACCAGTAAAAAAAGTCATGTCCTGTCAGAAGACCCACAAAGTACCTGACACTTATGCCTACTTTTCAAGTATCTGAGCACACACTGCTCACCAAGTACAGCATTAGGAACACTACACTGCATGGAGAGCACTGCAAGACTACACAACTTCTGGCCTTTCAGCTCTTCTGAAAATTATTGCTACTTATTTTCTTTTATTAAATAATGCACTTTCATCCCTCTTTTACATGATTTTGATTTTAACTATGCATAGATTTAAAGATGCTTTATGAAACTCAGCTCAAACTTTGGACTTTGGTTTGTTTTCAGCCAAAGGGACACAAAAGACTTTACACCAGAGATGCAGCAAGACTTCAGGGAGCTAAGGAGAAACTGTGTAAGGAGTACGGGTTTTTTTCTGCATTTAATTACTTAAATCCACCCTGACATTATTCTTCCCCCAGTCAATTTTATTATACCCCTTAGCTTTCTTGTCACATTAGCAGGAAATTCCTATGTCTTGTACTAGTGCCACCAAGAAGACAAACTACACTCTTCATTTAATCTGTTACAGAGTGATCTCTTGCACAGAGACCAGAAACTCTGGGCCTTCTACCTAACCATATCTCTATGAATATTTGTGGTATTGGTAGTTACATGAGACAGAAAAGCTTTAACAGCACAAGAAACTTTGGCAAAGGTATCATCACCAAAAATAGATTTTTTTTTGGCCATGTTTTTGTAGGTAGAGAAAAATATCACCAGCTTTACCACATGTCTGTGTAGAAAGTCCATTGGTTTCTAAAGGACAGTACTTCCTGATGGAAAAGTCAGCCTAAGTGTGCTCAAAGCCTATTTTTCAGAAGACATGAGGTTTTGTATGAAAAACAAAATAAAAAAAATATTCTGGACAGCTCTTTTGTGCTGTCACTGCTCTAATACAGTGAACCTTAAGAACTCATTCTTTTTAAAGGTCAGCCATCAGTGTTCTCCAAAATCCACACCTCTGAAAGGCGATGTAACCACCAGAACTGAAAACAGGGTTAGCAACTGGGAAACATCCCAAAATGTATTCACTACACCTCCCTAAAAAAGAACAAAGTTTTCCATGGAGGTGTATTCCTAAATATTTCTAAAATGGTGGAGAATTGTTCCCGGAAGAGTAAAGATCTCTTGCTGCAACTCTAGTACAAATGCATTAATGCCACATGTCTACAGACTGAGTAGTTAAAAGGGATTTCCAGCCACCTAGTTTTCTCATGAACTGGAACTGAAAACACGTGAGCTTGCAGGAACTAGTGTCAATATGGATTAATCTTAGGAACCGAACACCAAAATACCTAGCACCACAAAGATATCTTACATGATAACTAAGATAACATAAGTGATTTACAAGACCAGACATTCATGTAAAAGCAAAAAGGGAAGGGCAAATCGAAAGAAAGAGTCATGCAGCTTAGCTGTTTTATTAACAGGTAAGCTTGCTTGCTGGTATCTTCTTCCTTCCTCAACTTCAAGTTTACAATGACTCAGATTTCTGGAACACAGACCAGAACAAACTGAGGCATCACTGCCTCATGACACAGCTACAGCTCCATTGAGCTGTTCCACCTAGTTTCACCAGTATTTTAACACACACAGGAAATTCATCAGGCATATTTACAGATAATCCTCACTGACTGCAATCAGCCCCAGGTCCCAAATTTCAGAAGACTGGATCACCAGTAACTGCATTGACACCAAATTCCAAGACTCTGCCTTACTGCCGGTCTTTATCATAGTTTTCCACTTTCTCCCTGCATCCTGTTTACACACACAGCATCTCTGTCTCCACTTATTTCTCACAGCTTCCAAGGATCCTCTTTTCACAACTCCATTTACTGGAAATAAACTTCCACACACATACTATCATACCATTTACCACCTAATACATTTGAAAGGTATGTTTCACTTCGCTTCAGCTCTATCACAATTTCCTGCAGTCTATCCATCCATCCTTTCGTGAAAAGCCAAGGTCCACAGCAATAATATTGGGCTGTTACTGTCCTGTCCCATGAGATATCCCCAGTTGAGGCAGAGAGAACTGAGCAGGCACAGTGACTTTAACAGCCCCAGCCTAGCTTCCTGCATCCAGCCTCTCTTTTCCATTCTTTACTTCCATACTTCTTTTCTTCACCATGGGCTTCCATTACCTTCTGTAAGCAAGAAAGCCTGGCTTAGCCAACAAAGATCTTTGTACCACACTGGTTGCTCCTCTGCATTATCACTGATGCAAAACAGTACTGTGAGCAGAGAGGCAGCTAAACCACATGCTATCATGGCTTGCAACATTTCCAACAGACAAAAGGCTATGTACACTGCCGCCCTTTTCCACAGGTAAAACTGCAATTAGAAGCTCTAACATGCATTTCCTATCTTCTATCCATGCTGCTCCTTTGTTTACAATTTTGTCTGTTTGTATTTTCTTATCCTCAATAAAAGAGAATTAGACATTAACATAGGCAGCAAAAAAGCTTCTGCTCTTCTCCATTAAATATAACTTTTTCCTCAACACCAAAACACTATTATTCTTAACACCATTAGAAGACTGTCTGCTACTGAAGGAAAAGGTGAAAAAAAGATGCTTTCAGTTTCATTTACTACTTACATTTCAAGTAGTATCGATGTGGTTACCATGGTGGGCTAAGGATAAAAGCAATACAAAGGTTTGTAGAGAGAAACAACACCATTCCACTGATATAGTTGAGGAGAAAAAAGAAACAACTCTTCAAACTTGAACATAAGTAGTGAACTTCAAGCTCATACTTGTATTAGGAACAGCTGTTCTGAATTAAACTTACCTATCTTAATTACATGGATGATTCTAGGCTGTCTAGCACCTGTGCCTGAAACAGGTTTTTAAACATTTTTAACAGACTTTTTTTCTTTTTTTTCTGTACTTTTTTAAAGAAGTGGAAAGGCATTTAATGAAGTAAGTAAAGATTTCTGTGCTAGAATCCTTCAAACTTGTTTTAATGCCCAATGTATAATATTCTCAGCTTTGACTTTTCAGGCTCATTTGGCCCAAGGAAATTAACACTGATTTCTACAGAAAATCCAGACTATTACAGGAATACAGAATTTAAGCTGATGACTCCATTTTGGGAATGATTTGAAGAAAATTATACACCAGACTTGAATTTGGTTCAGCGTGCTATTGGAAACATCAGCTCTCTGACAGTATGTCTAAGGTCTAGCAAAGGACTTGTTTTTTTTTCCCCTGTGAATTTTAGTATCAAAGCTTCCACTGCTCTTGACTGGAGCAGTATTAAGTCTGTTTTAGCATTTTAGCTAGCGTACGAGCAGATGACTGTTCTGCTCACCTACATTCTTCCATGCACTTTCAATCAGAACAGCTAAACTACAAGAAGGAAACTGTTTAGGCATCATCTTTCTAGCAGTCCATAAACTGCCAAGTAAAATAGGAGAAGAGTTAAGAAGGAAATAAAGCCCTCTGAGGAAGGAGATGGAGGGGACTGAGAAATTGTCTGAAGACATATTTTTACTGCAGTATACAGTTATTGATACAGTCTGGAGCATACAGCAACAAAATACATATGTGCTGTCTATGAACTAAAGTGATCCTTTGAAGGGATTTCTCTACGGTATCCAGAGCAGAGGATAAATTGAAACAGATCCAAAAAAAAAATCCTTTCTGCTTCACCTACACTGCATAATTATGATATTACTGAAACAAGTTTTTATTTACATGCTTTTGATTGAAAAGTTTCAGTTATATTTTTAAAAACTGGATATTATAACACAGATTTTTCTTTATGGGATTCCATTCCTTCTCCTTTCCTCACTTCTTTTCTTCCTTTGTCTCTATTATTTCGTCTCTTTTTGTTTCTCTTTTCCATACTTTTTCTGCCTTTCATTGTTATTGTATAGTGAATATAATGATTTATTTTAATTATAGACCCAGCATCTGGAATTGAGTGACTGCAGGATGATCTCAGTTTTCACCTACTATAAACAAAACTGATTTCCTACATATTTGTATCCTTTGCCTAATTCCTACCTCCAGAAACCTACAATAATCCTAGGTTCCTTTTAAACCTGAAAACATGACTGGGAAAGAGACAGCAGTACTGAGACTACTTTTGATATGCAAGTACTAACAGGTCAACCAGCTGTGATTGAGAACCATCTGCTTTCCTCTCAGAAGAGAAACCTTAGGAACTTTATTATTGGTGGTATTATTATTATTATTAACCTCATGTGTATAACTTCTTAGCTTTTGTGGTTAGAGAGAAAGCTTGAAGAAAAGGCAAATGGTAAGGACCACAACCACAATTCTATGATATCATCACCTGAAGAACAATTTCTGGATAACTGAGATTCATAGTATCACTTAATCGCTAGATGAACACGCTTATGTGTGTACAGACACAGGTACCTTCTTTACTCACCCTTCCACTAGTATTAGAAATATTCTTCTGTCACTCACTCTCACAGGCAGAAAACTCCCCTTCCCTTGTACAGGTAAGCACTGTGACCTGCTCAGCCTCCCAGAAAGCAAGAGAAAGCTCCCAGTATAGGGAGAGCAGAAAACTCTGCAGGCAGAATCAGGTGATGTAGCATTCCTACTCATTGCCATTGCAGAGCACAACTACCCTGTATCTCAAGCAGTAAGACAACCACAGGGCAAATAAGTGATAAGTAAGGGCATGAGCTCGGCCACTTACCTATAAGTACCCTTTCTCTATTCTCTCTGTCAGGTAGCTGGTACATTTGTCCATCTATAAAGCAAAACATTATGACAAGTCTCAGGTGAAGAGCAGCTCTACCTTGGAACACAGGATGTAAATGTACCTATCTGCTTATCAAGTCCTTTTGGATATTCTAGGAAGAATGGTGATAAATATATTCATACACAAAATAAACTATTGATTATTGTTCCTGCTATGAAGGTTAGTTTCCCTGTATGAAGAATACTTAATAAACTCAGGAGTACACTTTGATTCTCAGAAAAACAAAACAAAATCCAGCATGAAGCTGAGATTCCCTTATCCTATGGAAAACACAGTGTAATACAAGTTTTACTTGTTCCACTGCAGAGATTTTCAACAATGAATTAATTACATCTCACATAAATGATAGTAGAATTCACAAGGGAAATCAAGTAAACCTTAATTTGTTGACTTTCCCCACTGATTACAGCACATTCCAGTGCTATAGTAATTCTCATAGTGAGCTTGTAAGCATTTTCCAAGCCAGAACAGCCCTCAGTCCTGTCTCAGTCTAAGCAGAAAAAGTAGGGGTTTGTTTTGGACTGAAAATTACTGTGAAAAGGAACAAAAAACTCCAGAAGATAATTCTGAACAAAGAACACAGGGAGACAATAATAGTAGTAGTAATCTTCTTTCATTTTTAACACTTTTCACCTTGAAACATTCTAAAGCTCTTTCAAAATTATATATACGGGAGCAGCTTTACCAGCTGCTGAAAAGGAGTGGTACCTGAGAAGGAACACAGCTAGCTCCAAGAGAAGAAAGGACTTAATGTTTTCTTCCACTGCAACCTTCGTCTCTCCCTCCACAACGCATACCCCATACACACATCTTTTACAAAGCATATTTCAAGGCTGCTCTCCCATTCTCTAAATTCACTTTCAAGACCTTTCAACATTCTTTACAAGTATTTGACCATTCAAGGCAGTTCACACAAAAATAGAAATCCCTTTTTCCTTCCCATGCATACACTAATATCACGGTGCTGAAATACCTTCCACCATGCATCCACATCATCTCTCACCTGGAACCTCCCCTCACCCTCCATGGAGGTCACCTACAGCAGCAGATTCCCCTAGCAATCTGGACTGTGTTATCTTCCTTGGAGGCCCCGGTATGCTCTGGGGTCTACAGGCATTTTTACTAGTAAGGTCTAACTTGCCAGCTTTTCAGGGCAGGACTGATTTCCCATCTGGGCACATGAACCACCTCATTCGAGCATGCCATCGGATGTGGTGCAAACCTAACAACTACAAAAACCCCAGATTAATAATAAATTAACACCTAGCTAAAGTTTATTTATATGTAATATTAGAGCATATCAAGATATTTCTTCATACAAAAGACAATCCTGTCATTCAGTCCTTTGTCAAAAAGAAAAAGGGTTAATTTACAGAATAATTTATTTTGTACAAGGTCTACAATAATACTGACATTCCTTTCATGCAGAACTATTAATATTTTATTTATATTCTCATACTGCCTTCAAGCCTCAGCCAAGAATCAGGTTCCCATTCTGCCCTCTCAGCAAATAAAGAGACAATCCCTGCTAGGAATTTGTACCAGGTAATTAATTTTTTTAGGGACTTTCTCCTTTTTTTTCAGGGTGCCTTTGTAGAAGCAGAGCCTGCTGAAGACACTAACCTGGATTTTCTCTAAAGCCACCCAAATCTTTCTGAAATTCAATTTGCTTCACAACTAGAAATTTATCATTTGCTCTTTTCCAAACCGACACACACGGACACTTTTTCTTTCCTAGTACTTTAACCATGCACAGTCCATGAAGTCAACACACCAGGAAGCACATCATTAGCAGCCAAATGCAAACCAATGAAAAAAGAATGATATGAAGACTATCATACGTGATCCCTCACCTCCTACTCTGTCATCCGTGTGCCAAAGTTTGGGACCTTTATCAAATCTCATCAGCAGACAGCAGTGCAGGATGTAAAATACACCGAATCATTAGCTAAACCAGTAAGGATCAAAAGATAAATCTTCCATAATTTTTTTAGGGTCATACTCAGATGGAGAATCATTACATGAAGGAATCTCAATTCAGAGAAACAAGTGAAACTTTTTTCCCTTGCAAAATGCCTTTAATACTTATCTCACCCACAGCACTGTACAGGATCAGTTCTCAGATTGTAAATTTGGAAAGAGAGCAGAGAGAAATTTCACAATTCTTTCATTTGGCATAAACTTTTTGGGGTGTTTATAGATCTTGTAGCAGAAACCACAATGCTCCTACTGGAATGTGACCTGCCACTTTTTAAACTAGAAGAGCAACTATCAATGAAAATGTCCCAATTTTCCTTTCTTTCCAGCGGAGGCTTTTCACAGCTTTACTCATAATTGCACATAAATTATGTACTTCCTTCAAAGTCAAGCTGTCCAAAAGATCACATTAACAGCTCGTGTATCTTTTTTTCTTTCACCTGCTGTGCTCTTCTTTGGACCAACATTCACCTCCTAATGTGATGACTACACAATGCTCCTTTCTTGGATTTTTTTTTTTTATTCAATCTCTGTTCCCCACGATGCGATTTCCTCTTCATTAATTATCCTGAATTAACGGCAAGTGGTCATACTGTAGTACCCAGGATCTATCATCAACAGCCAAGTAATAGCAGGAATCCTGACTTCACATGCCCGCCTCTTACAAGATACAAGAAAGCAGAAATCTAAATAAATTTTTTTGAAGTTATGCCCACATGCGGCAGTTCATGGTTCAAAGACCATAAGGACTGAACTCTTGCTACAGTCAGTTGCAGCAAGTATCATTTCACAATAAAATTTTATTTAATTTGACCTTGCTTTTGACATACAACAGAGTGCTGTCAATATATCATTCTTCTTTTGACTGCTGATTGCTTTTTGAATCAAGAATTGGTGGCACAAATTATTTTCAAAGAGTCGTCTCCATCATAGTTTCTTTGGTGAAGCAGCAGGCAGAAAACTCCACTCTTTCTCTCCTAGCTTAAATTTGGAGATCCTTCTCTCAGCCTATTGCTAGTGCTAAGCAAGCTTTGCCAGTTCCAACTTGGAATTTCCCAGAATTTTGTCGTCCAGTGCAGATGGATGTCTGCTTCTGTATTACCTACAACAACTCCACTGAGATGGGACTTTCTCAGTACATCATCTACTGCTGGGCCAACATATCCACTACATACAAATCAACACCACAAAAGGAGGGAGCCTGTCCAATCTCACTACCCTGGACTACACCATTTGCAATGATGAGACATATATCACAGACAGTGAAAGCTAAGGGACTCACTTACTTTACATGAAATCATGAACACTAGTTAGACTTCCTCCCAAGCTACTTATGAATTTAAGTCTGTGAGTTTGGAATTAAATATCACTTTGGAAATAGGAGCATAGCCTGAAAATAAAATATGAGAGACGATAATACAGAAAAATCAATTATAGTTACCATGCAATCATGCTTTCAGGAAAATGAGCCCTCCATCTCCTGTTGCATGTAATCAACTGTTAGATATGTAGCAACACTCTACTTACAACAAAGCCAGCCAGTATCAATATTGGTTAGAGTTGGGAAAGCAGCTTGTAACAAAGAATTAATTTGTTGAGTTCCACATATTTTGCAAATGTCACTGCTCTCTTCATTATTTCACAGAATATATACTTTCTCACCAGGTAAGTAGTGTTGGAATTGTTACTTAATTAACTGTGGTTTGTCACAGAGATCATTTAAGAAATCTTCTCTTTTAATTTTGGTTTGTATGTTATAAACAACTCTCGTAGAACACAAGTTTTAAATGAGTTTATTGGGAGAACAGGAGCTTTCAAGATGAAAATGAACATTCTGTGAACGTCTGCACACACATATTTTGAGTAATTGGGGAAAACGTACAGAGAACAGAATGATATGACTAAGAACAATACACTAAAATGCTGTGGAACATTTTGAGGAAATATTGATTGCATTTAATAGTACCAATTCCAACCATATTCTGATGAACAAAAATTAAACTGTCAAAGGAAGGAAATACCTGCAAAATAGTGTTTCTCAATTGTTCTACTGTTTACAAGGTCTGTCACAGTCTCTGAAGTCCTGCCAGGGAATCCTAGAGATCCTCGGGAAGCCAGAAGCAACTGCAGAGAAGCCCCTTATCTCTAAGCCAGCTCTTGGTCACTATCATTTGCTAATTGACAACATATTCCCAAGTGATTCACACAACAGATTTTGTAACTGAATTAAACATTGCTGTTTAATCATGCTGAAACCACAGAAGTACTTTCAGGCAGGGCTTGGAAAAGCGTTAAAGCCTTGTGTTGCATTACATTTCCTAGCAGATCTCATTCAGTAGAGAATGTGCATGTCTCGGTCCTCTCTGGCTTATCCTCTTGGTCAGTGCCTGTCCCTTCCACATACTTGGACTCCAGAATCTGAGGTATGGGGAGATGAGTACACTTCCCAGAAAAATATCCATTAGACTTGCAGATGGGAAAAAATGAAGGAGGGGAAGAGAATATAATACCTAAGACTTCCACTGATTTCAAATAACATTCAAATACACAGCTGCCAATTGTGTCAGGGTACAAACAGCTTAGAAATGTAAAGTCTTATAATCACAGTCCACCTCACTAAGTATTTGACTTGTTCCAAGATTTAAATAGAAACATCGATACTGAAAATGTTTTCTATTCTGTTTATATTTGAGAATACTCAGCAGCATTTTGAGATTTAGAAAAACTACAGTTTTCAGTCAATTTTTATTTTGAATAAAAATATCCTACATCATTCAGCAAAGATTTCTCCTGCACTATTGATAAACTTTTTCAGTAAAGACAACTACCATTTATAAAAAATGGACTCAAATATACGTATTCTTCTCAACTCCTCACATCCTAAAGCATTCTGCAATTTATTTCCCCACTTTCATCTACTGAGATTCAGAGCAGCCATGGTGTGATCATATGTTTTTTCAAGAATAGCTGATGAATACCTGAAAACTCTCCCACTGTGGGACATTCTGTTTTCTCAGGAAAGAAAAAAGCAGCCAGAATGACACATTTTCTATTTCTAAAAATAAACTAAAAGGCCAGAGAAATCAATGAAAAAAAATCACTGCTAAGACAGCACAAAACACAGAATACCAATTACATTTTGGCAATGTGACTAATGAGATAGCCAGCTAATTACCTGATTCTGATAAACTTTTTAGCAAATAAGAATTTTATGGGTAATACTTACTTCCTTTCTAACACTGCCATTTTTCATAATGAAAAAGCATAACAGATAACATATGATAAAATCCTTCCTTACCCAAGTGAGATTTTGGTTCTATGCTGTTAACCATTTGAAGACTCAACTAGCTAAGCAGATTATTGCTGGATAAGGAAACTGAAAGAAGGGGTTTGTCTGGGAATAGGTTGATCTTTTCCCTGTATTGCCTTACATGAGACAGTAATCTAATTTACATAGACTTCTCTGCAAGGATTTCCTACATTTCCCTGCTCTTCTATCTGGAACCCTACTGGGAGGCAGGAAAGAAAAGGATCTCTCTGTAACCCTCACTTTTTTTGCACAGGAATTCACCTTCACATCCAAGGCTTTCCTCCTAATTTTGTAATCACCAAATACTACAAAATGAAGAAGAGGTTAATTCAACCAGCACATGCTGTTCCAGAGAGATGAAAGTAAGGGTAAGTTTTTTTCCTTTTGCAGGTCCCAGTGCCCTACTGTGATGCAAGAACTCAGATACATAGGAATAGTTCCACCAGTTGGAGGATTTTTCAGAGCACTGTGGATATCAGCACAGATCTGCTGCCTTCATTTCTACAGGTGTTGCCACACTAGGGTACATGCATTATTCTGATCTTTAAAAAATACCTGTTATGATGTCCCCTCCAAAGGCATAACATTAATTATTCTGAATAATTCCTCTCTGATAGGGATTGATTCATCACTAATCCACAGGCAACACCCCCCACAGGCAAGTAGAAGCTCTGAACACCTCAATTATTACAAGTTTCTAAATGCTATTAAAATTCAATCTAATGCAAGTTGCAGAAAGGACATGTAATGTAAAGCCCTACTTTTAAAGCATGAAAGCCCTTTGTAAATAATGTATTTCCATCATTGCTTTGTATCCCTCTGCCTATATCCCCTTACTGTCTTTTGGAAGTTCTTTCTGCATCTTTGTACAGCATGTAGCGCTCTGGGATCCTGGTCTATGGCAGGAACATCTAAGTGTTTTACTAATACACATCATAATATGGTTTCTTGGATATCTAAAGCATGCTGCAATTCTCTTTTATTTCTGTCTGTCTTAAAAACGGAGATTTCACTGAGCTGGCAATAACAATTAAGAGTGGATATTACAGAGCCATATACTTTTTTATCACAATAGAGATTCCAAACAACAACTGTGCATAAAAGGTAAGGAACTTCAGTAGAAATCTTGCCCTGCGTGGTAAACAAACAGCTGTTTATCATTGGCCTAATTACCAAGTTAATGAGATACTAATTTCTATATTCATAAAGTATGCATGAGCAAGCATAAGCATATGCAAAGCAGAGCACAGTGACAAATTTAATAAATAAAATAACAAGGTATTGGTAAATAAACATTAATGATCTTTAAACCTAAGAATCAGGTTATGTTTTATGGGAAGCTTGCATGAGCAAGACATAATTCTAGTAAGTC